>NC_067398.1:365843440-366143440 GCF_016432865.1 Antechinus flavipes | reverse complement strand
CAGCCACAAAAGTGGAACATACAAGAGTTTCTGAGACAAGCCAGGAGCTAATAGAGATAGATATATGCTAGTGAAATAGTGATGGAAAAATGCCTGGACAAGTGAAGGCGTTCTCTAAGCAAGCTACAGTTTCAGTAGAGGAAGAAGATGTAATATAGAAGAGTAAATTATTTCCTAGTACTGTGGGTCATGTAAAATGTTCAAGTATGGGGGAAAACAGTGTATTCTTTTTTTTTTTAAATAAAGCTTTTTAGTTTCAAAACATACACATGGATAATTTGACAACATTGACACTTATATAGTTTTGTGTTTCAGATTTTCTCCCCTCCTTACCCCCACCCTTTCCCTAAATGGCAGGCAATGCAGTATATGTTAAAGATGTTAAAATATATGTTAAACCCCGGATATATAAACATATTTATACACTTCTCTTGCTATATAAGAAAAATCAGATTGCTTCCGGTTAAGATGGCAGAGAGGAGGCACACAGCTGTGTAGCTCCACGTTTTCTCTCACTATCCATTTCATTACAAGCCTCTGAATTAGTGCTTGACTGAAAAAAAAAAAACCCACAAATAGTTACCAAGAGAAGCCATCCTTGAGATTCGCCAAGAAAGGTCTGTCTTTACTGGAGGGCTGGGACGGTTTTAGATCGGGCGCAGGCGGCGGGCAGCAGCAGTGAGAGCACGGGAGCAGACTGGAGAGGGGGTGGGGAGTGATCACAGCCATCTCTGCGGGAGAGCTTCGCTATAGGATTAGATACTTTGCTCCGGCAGCAAGTCAGCAGCCCAGCAGAGAAGCTAAAAACACCGGGGGTGAAGAATACAACCCCAAACAGCTGGAGTCTCTCGGGGCCTGGCCGCCCCCCCCCCCCCCACAGTGATTCAGCACACTCTGGGATCTCAGAGCACAGGCGCAGCACAGTAGGGCTAGTGCCTCACAGCTGCCCCCCCGCAGTCTGTAGCTCGGTAACACACCCAGCCCCTCCCCCAAAGAAAGACTCCAGTTTTTTCTGTTTTTCTTTGCTAGTTTGTCTCTGATTATTAGACAGAATGAGCAAGAAACTGAAGAGGACTTTAACCCTTGACAGCTTCTATACAGATAGAGAGCAGATTCTAAATCCTGAGGAGACTAAAAACAGACAGTCCCCAGGTGAATCCTCAAAGGAGGAGATCATCTGTTCCTCAGCACAGATGAACCTCATAGAAGTAATTAAAAAGGCTCTCACAAGGGAGCTAGAAGAAAAATGGGAAAAGGAGAGGGAGGCTTGGCAAAAGAGCCTGGAGAAGTCAGTTAAAGAGAAAGTGGATAAAGAAGTAAAATCCTTGAAAAATAGGATTGGTGAACTGGAAAACAAAATTGGCGAAATGGGAAAAAATTCCACAGAACAAAAGAACTCAATAGGACAATTAGAAAAAGATTTTTAAAAAGTGAGTGAAGAAAATACTTCACTGAAAATCAGAATTGAACAATTGGAATTGAATGACTCGAGGAGACAAGAAGAATCAGTCAAGCAAATCCAAAAAAATTAAACAATGGAAAAGAATGTGAAATACCTTCTGGGGAAGACAACAGACCTGGAAAATAGATCCAGGAGAGAAATCTGAGAATCATTGGACTTCCAGAAAAACATGATGAAAAAAAGAGCCTATTTTCCAGGAAATTATCAAAGAGAACTGCCCAGAAGTCATAGGAACAGAGGAAAAAATAAACATTGAAAGGATTCATTGATCACCCACTGAAAGGGATACTAAAATCAAAACACCAAGGAATATAGTGGCCAAATGCCAGAACCCTCAGACGAAGGAAAAAATATTGCAAGCAGCTAGAAAAACCCAATTCAAGTATCAAGGAGCCACAATAAGGATCACCCAGGATTTGGCAACATCCACATTAAAAGATCAAAGGGCCTGTAATATGATATTCCGAAAGGCTAAGGAACTTGGTATGCAACCAAAAATAACTTAGCCAGCGAGAATGAGCATCTTTTTCCAGGGAAGAAGATGGACATTCAACGAAGTAAACTAATTTCATCTATTTCTGATGAAAAAGCCAGAACTTAACAAAAAGTTTGATCTACAAATATAGAACTCAAGAGAAATCTAAAAAGGTAAAGATTAATCTTGGGAACTATATTTTGACTATATAGATGTATAAAGAATACATGTATACCTTGTTCTAGAAATTGATGTGGAAAGGAAATTGTACCAGAAAAAGGGTAAAGTGGGGGTAGTACATCTCATGAAGAGGCATAGGAAACCTATTATATCTGAGAGAAAGAATGGAGGGGGATGAATATAGTGGGTATCTTACTGCCTTCAGAATTGGCTTTAAGTGAAAAATCTTAAGTCATATTCAATCTATGGTGAAACTTCTCCCACCTCATTGAAAAGTGAGAAGGGAAAAGTGAAAAGGGAAGGAATAAGCTAAGCGGAAGGGAATACGGGAACTGGGAGGGAAAGGGGTAAGATAGGGGGAGGAACTCTAAGGAGGAGGGAGGGATACTAAAAAGGTAGGGCTGTGAGAAGCAAGTGGTGCTCACAAGCTTAATACTGGGAATGGGGGAAAGAGGAAAGAAGGGAGAAAAGCATAAACTGGGGTTAACAAGATGGCAAGTAATACAGAATTGGTCATTCTAACCATAAATGTGAACGGGGTAAACTCCCCCATAAAGAGGAAGCGGTTAGCAGAATGGATTAAAAGCCAGAATCCTACAATATGTTGTTTACAGGAAACACACCTGAAGCGGGGAGATACATGCAGGTTAAAGGTAAAAGGTTGGAGCAAAATCTACTATGCTTCAGGTGAAGTCAAAAAAGCCGGGGTAGCCATCCTGATCTCAGATCAAGCTAAAGTAAAAATTGATCTAATTAAAAGAGATAAGGAAGGGCACTATATCTTGCTAAAGGGTAGCATGGATAATGAAGCACTATCTATATTAAACATATATGCACCAAGTGGTATAGCATCTAAATTCTTAAAAGAGAAATTAAGAGAGCTGCAAGAAGAAATAGACAGTAAAACTATAATAGTGGGAGATCTTAACCTTGTACTCTCAGAATTAGATAAATCAAACCACAAAATAAATAAGAAAGAAGTCAAAGAGGTAAATAGAATACTAGAAAAGTTAGATATGATAGATCTCTGGAGAAAATGTAATGGGGACAGAAAGGAATACACTTTCTTTTCAGCAGTTCATGGAACCTATACAAAAATTGACCACATATTAGGACATAAAAACCTCAAACTCAAATGCAGTAAGGCAGAAAGAGTAAATGCATCCTTTTCAGACCACGATGCAATGAAAATTACATTCAACAAAAAACCAGGGGGAAGTAGACCAAAAAATAATTGGAAACTAAATAATCTCATACTAAAGAATGATTGGGTGAAACAGCAAATCATAGACATAATTAATAACTTCACCCAAGAAAACGATAATAATGAGACATCATACCAAAATGTATGCGATGCAACCAAAGTGGTAATAAGGGGAAATTTCATATCTCTAGAGGCCTATTTGTATAAAATAGAGAAAGAGAAGGTCAATGAAATGGGTTTGCAATTAAAAATGCTAGAAAAGGAACAAATTAAAAACCCCCAGTCAAACACTAAACTTGAAATTCTAAAAATAAAAGGTGAGATCAATAAAATTGAAAGTAAAAAAACTATTGAATTAATTAATAAAACTAAGAGTTGGTTCTATGAAAAAAGCAACAAAATAGACAAACCCTTAGTAGATGTGATTAAAAAAAAGGAAAGAGGAAAATCAAATTGTTAGTCTTAAAAATGAAAAGGGAGAACTCGCCACTAACGAAGAGGAAATTAGAGCAATAATTAGGAGTTACTTTGCCCAACTTTATGCCAATAAATTCGACAACTTAAATGAAATAGAAAAATACCTCCAAAAATATAGCCTGCCCAAACTAACAGAGGAAGAAGTAAATATCCTAAACAGTCCCATCTCAGAAAAAGAAATAGAACAAACTATCAATCAACTCCCTAAAAAAAAATCCCCAGGACCAGATTGATTTACATGTGAATTCTACCAAACATTTAAAGAACAATTAACTCCAATACTAAATAAACTATTTGAAAAAATAGGGATTGAAGGAGTCCTACCAAACTCCTTTTATGACACAGACATGGTACTGATACCTAAACCAGGTAGGCTGAAAACAGAGAAAGAAAATTATAGACCAATCTCCCTAATGAATATTGATGCTAAAATCTTAAGTAAAATATTAGCAAAAAGATTACAGAAAATCGTCACCAGGATAATACACTATGACCAAGTAGGATTTATACCAGGAATGCAGGGCTGGTTCAATATTAGGAAAACTATAAGCATAATTGACTATATCAATAACCAAACAAACAAAAACCATATGATCATCTCAATAGATGCAGAAAAAGCATTTGATAAAATCCAACAACCATTCCTAATAAAAACACTTGAGAGCATAGGAATAAATGGACTTTTCCTTAAAATAGTCAGGAGCATATATTTAAAACCATCAGTAAGCATCATATGCAATGGGGAAAAACTGGAACCTTTCCCAGTAAGATCTGGAGTGAAGCAAGGTTGTCCACTATCACCATTTTTATTTAATGTCGTATTGGAAACACTAGCCTTGGCAATAAGAGTCGAGAAAGATATTAAAGGAATTAGAGTAGGCAATGAGGAAACCAAACTATCACTCTTTGCAGATGATATGATGATATACCTAGAGAACCCCAGAGATTCTACTAAAAAGCTATTAGAAATAATTCATAATTTTAGCAAAGTATCTGGCTACAAAATAAATCCCCATAAATCCTCAGCATTTTTATACATCATCAACAAAACCCAACAGCAAGAGATACAAAGAGAAATTCCATTCAGAATAACTGTTGATACCATAAAATATTTGGGAATCTATCTACCAAATGAAAGTCAGGAATTATATGAGCAAAATTATAAAAAAGTCTCCACACAAATAAAGTCAGACTTAAATAATTGGAAAAATATTAAGTGCTCTTGGGTCAGCCGAGCGAACATAATAAAGATGACAATACTCCCTAAACTAATCTATTTATTTAGTGCTATATCAATCAGACTTCCAAGAAAATATTTTAATGATCTAGGAAAAATAACAACAAAATTCATATGGAACAATAAAAAGTCGAGAATCTCAAGGGAATTAATGAAAAAAAAATCAAATGAAGGTGGCCTAGCTGTACCTGATCTAAAATTATATTATAAAGCAGCAGTCACCAAGACCATTTTGTATTGGCTAAGAAATAGATTAGTGGATCAGTGGAAAAGGTTAGGTTCACAAGACAGAATAGTCAACTATAGCAATCTAGTGTTTGACAAACCCAAAGCCCCTAACTTCTGGGAAAAGAATTCATTATTTGATAAAAAAAAAAACTGCTGGGATAATTGGAAATTAGTATGGCAGAAATTAGGCATGGACCCACACGTAACACCATATACCAAGATAAGATCAAAATGGGTCCATGACCTAGGCATAAAGAACGAGATTATAAATAAATTAGAGGAACATAGAATAGTTTATCTCTCAGACTTGTGGAGGAGAAAGAAATTTGTGACCAAAGATGAACTAGAGACCATTACTGATACAAAATAGAAAATTTTGATTACATCAAATTAAAAAGCCTTTGTACAAACAAAACTAATGCAAGCAAGATTAGAAGGGAAGCAACAAACTGGGAAAACATCTTCACAGTTAAAGGTTCTGATAAAGGCCTCATTTCCAAAATATATAGAGAACTGACTCAAATTTATAAGAAATCAAGCCATTCTCCAATTGGTAAATGGTCAAAGGATATGAACAGACAATTTTCAGAGGATGAAATTGAAACTATTACCACTCATATGAAAGAGTGTTCCAAATCATTATTGATCAGAAAAATGCAAATTAAGACAACTCTGAGATACCACTACACACCTGTCAGATTGGCTAAGATGACAGGAAAAAATAATGATGAATATTGGAGGGGATGCAGGAAAACTGGGACACTAATACATTGTTGGTGGGGTTGTGAACGAATCCAACCATTCTGGAGAGCAATCTGGAATTATGCCCAAAAAATTATCAAATTGTGCATACCCTTTGATCCAGCCGTGTTTCTATTGGGCTTATATCCCAAAGAAATACTAAAGAAGGGAAAGGGACCTGTATGTGCCAAAATGTTTGTAGCAGCACTATTTGTAGTGGCTAGAAACTGGAAAATGAATGGATGCCCATCAATTGGAGAATGGCTGGGTAAATTGTGGTATATGAATGTTATGGAATATTATTGTTGTGTAAGAAATGACCAGCAGGATGAATACAGAGAGGACTGGCGAGACTTACATGAATTGATGCTAAGTGAAATGAGCAGAACAGGAGATCATTATACACTTCGACAACGATATTGTATGAGGACATATTTTGATGGAAGTGGATTTCTTTGACAAAGAGATCTAACTGAGTTTCAATTGATAAATGACAGACAAAAGCAGCTACACCCAAAGAAAGAACACTGGGAAACGAATGTGAACTATCTGCATTTTTGTTTTTCTTCCCGGGTTATTTATACCTTCTGAATCCAATTCTCCCTATGCAACAAGAGAACTGTTCAGTTCTGCAAACATATATTGTATCTAGGATATACTGCAACATATCCAACATATAAAGGACTGCTTGCCATCTAGGGGAGGGGGTGGAGGGAGGAAGGCGAAAAAAATTGGAACAGAAACGAGTGCAAAGGATAATGTTGTAAAAAAAAATTACCCTGGCATGGATTCTGTCAATATAAAGTAATTATTAAATAAAAATTAAAAAAAAAGAAAAAATCAGATTAAAAAAAAATAAATGAGTAAGAAAACAAAATGCAAATGAACCACCACAAAAAGAGTGAGAATGTTATGCTGTGATTCACACTCAGTTCCCACAGTCCTCTTTCTGGGTATAGATGGCTCTCTTCATCAAAGGATCATTGAAACTGGCATCAATCATGTCATTGTTGGAAAGAGTCACATTCATCAGAATTGACTATCATATAATATTGATGTTACCAAGTACAATGATCAAGGAGGCTATTCTTAAGCAATTCTTCACTCTATTTTCTCCTTACTGGAGAGTATCAATTGCAGAATGCCAGGCTGGAGGACTGAATAATAGCTAGTATTTATGGAATACTTTAAGTGTTTTAAATGATAATTTTAAGCATTTTAAGTATAATATTTCATGTGATTCTCAAAGCAACTCTGTTAAAGTAAGTGCTATTATTTTTCCCCTTTCACAGATAAAGAAATTAAGACAGAGAAGTTAAATGACTCATTTAAATCTGTCTTCCAGACTCCATGTCCAGAACTTTATCCAATGTACCACCCTAGCTACCTACTTCACAAATAAGACTATGGGAGAGCGAGAGAAACAGAGAAAGAGAGAGAGAGATACAGGGAGGCAAACAGAGAATTGTCTTAATTCTTTATGGACTCTGTTGTGAGTTCTTTGAATTCTTTGTCAAGTAAAATCAAATCTGTCCTATATTAGATTTATTGACAGGTTAATCATTTTCACAGAAACTAGGGGTCCTTTAACTTTTCTGTAGCAAAAAACAAATTCTGATATTTCCAAGGGAAATCCTGAGAGTATTTGTGACAGAATCTCCCACGGTGAAACCTAGAAAATTTAAATCCACACCTTTGCTCCTGAAACAGGTTTCCTGATGTTGACAGACATAAAACTCATCAGAATTAATTTTTAATTCATATCACAATTTCCAATTACTTTCACTTATGCCCAATTATTGGGATCTAGAACTACAGTATCTCTATCACTTTCTTTCTGAGTTTTTCAGATCATAAACCTTACACATTCTGCTTTCCTTGACAAGGTCTTGCACAGTCATACTCAAACAATTCACATCCATATTTCCAATATTCTACTGTTATTTCAGAGGACTTCAAGGGAGACCCAGAAAAGATCTTCAAGGTCCCCTTATGATTCCATACCACCACCACCCCACAAGAATCTACATGTTAGATTTCATTTAGTTGCTGCCATCTATCTTGAAATACCTAATGGACAGGATTCCAGAGTTCCAGAAGAAGTCTGATAGAGACATTTTAGTTCTGAGTCTGAGTGTCTTAGCATAAGTGAATAGATTTTGAAAGTATATGAATGTTCGTACACCAAGATAAGGTCAAAATGGGTTCATGACCTAGGCATAAAGAATGAGATGATAAATAAATTGGAAAAGCATAGGATAGTTTACCTCGCAGACCTGTGGAAGAGGGAGGAATTTATGACCAAAGAAGAACTAGAGATCACTATTGACCATAAAATAGAAAATTTTTATTATATCAAATTGAAAAGTTTTTGTACAAACAAAACAAATGCAAACAAGATTAGAAGGGAAACAATAAACTGGGAAAACATTTTTACAATCAAAGGTTATGATAAAGGCCTCATTTTTTAAATATATAGAGAATTGACTCTAATCTATAAGAAATCAAACCATTCTCCAATTGATAAATGGTCAAAGGATATGAACAGACAATTCTCAGATGAAGAAATTGAAACTATTTATAGACATATGAAAATATGCTCCAAATCATTATTAATCAGAGAAATGCAAATTAAGACAACTCTGAGATACCACTACACACCTGTCAGATTGGCTAGAATGACAGGGAAAGATAATGGGGAATGTTGGAGGGGATGTGGGAAAACAGGGACACTGATACATTTTTTTAAATTTTATTTTATTTAATAATAACTTTGTATTGACAGAATCCATGCCAGGATAATTTTTACACAACATTATCCCTTGCAATCACTTATGTTTCGTTTTTTCCCCTCCCTCCCACCTCCCCCCGCCCCAGGATGGCAAGCAGTCCTATATATGTTAAATATGTTGCAGTATAGACACTGATACATTGTTGGTGGAATTGTGAACACATCCAGCCATTCTGGAAAGCAATTTGGAACTATGCTCAAAAAGCTATCAAACTGTGCATACCCTTTGATCCAGCACTGTTTCTACTGGGCTTACACCCCAAAGAGATACTAAAGAAAGGAAAGGGACCTGTATGTGCCAAAATGTTTGTGGCAGCCCTGTTTGTAGTGGCTAGAAACTGGAAAATAAATGGATGCCCATCAATTGGAGAATGGTTGAATAAATTGTGGTATATGAATGTTATGGAATATTATTGTTCTGTAAGGAATGACCAGCAGGATGAATACAGAGAGGACTGGTAAGACTTACATGAACTGATGCTAAGTGAAATGAGCAGAACCAGGAGATCATTATATACCTCAACAATGATACTGTTTGAGGATGTATTCTGATGGAAGTGGATCTCTTCGATAAAGAGAGCCTTAATTGATCAAAGATGGACAGAAGCAGCTACACCCAGAGAAAGAACACTGGGAAATGAATATAAACTGCTTGCATTTTTGTTTTTCTTCCCGGGTTATTTTTACCTTCTGAATTCAATTCTCCTGTGCAACAAGAAAACTGTTCGGTTCTGCACACATATATTGTATCTAGGATATACTGCAACCCATTCAACATGTAAAGGACTGCTTGCCATCTGGGGGAAGGAGTGGAGGGAGGGAGGGGAAAAATCAGAACAGAAGTGAATGCAAGAGATAATGCTGTAAAAAACTACCCTGGCATGCGTTCTATCAATAAAAAGTTATTTTTTAAAAAGTATATGAATGTTTAACATATCAGAAGAGAAAGGTTAACAGAGAGTGTGACCACAGTCCTCAGTATCATAAAGTGCTGTCTGAAAATGGATTAGTCTTTCCCTGATAACTCATTCATTATAGGGAATATAGGGTGGAGAGCAAAATTAAGGGCAGTAAATTTAGGATATGGAAGGGGAAAATATGAAGTGCATAATCAACCTGTGGAATAACCTTTTCTAAAAGTTAATCGAGATGGATTTCTTGTTTGAATGTTTAAACAGGTCTAGAGAATTATTTTATGACCACTAATGACATTTGTCTCTAAGACTATGACAAGGGAAATCAGATTTCCCAGGCTCCAGGGCATGTATTAATAACTGAGGAAGCTAAAGAAGAATTCCTGTCCCCAAGAAGCTTATGGACTAGCAACTGCCGGGATGCATACACTGAATCAGAACGGACCATTTTTCTAAAGCTTTCAGAAATGGAATGGATGGGAATGTCAATTATGAGTGCCCCCAACTCCAAAAGGAAATATACAAAGAACAAGTTATCTGGGTCTCCATCATATAATGGGGTTAAAGCTCTCCTTTCTCTTCTGGAGCAACATTAAACTTAAAATCACAGATATGATCAATTTGTCAATGAATCAGAATATATCTCATACAGACTATATTTGAAGAGCCATTCAGGGCATGTAGGAAGAAGAGGATACAAAGAAGAGTATGACATGGGCCCTGCTATCAAGGTCATAATCATGGGAGGCAGAATGGTATAATATATCAAGCTTCGGTTCTAGAGATGAGAAGAACTAAGTTCAAATCTTACCTCTAATACTTAGCATTTGTGTGCCTCTGGGCAAGTTACTTAGTCTCTTAGCCTCAGTTTCTTCCTGTAAAAAATTGGGGTGATAATAGCATCTAGAGTTGTTTTAAAGATTAAATGAGATAATATATGCATGCATGTGTATAAATAGGAGCATTTTGCCAAACCTTAAGACTCTACATAATTGTCATTTGTGTTGTTGTTATGGAAAATTAGACAAACAAGAAGAGAGAATTAATGATACAAAATTCTATTTGAGAAAAATAACCCCAGCTTATATTTGGGAGACCTGTATTTCAATCTCAACAAAATCAATTAGCTGTTGGAAAGTCATTGTATCTCATTAGACCTCAGTTTCCTTATATGTAAAATGAGGTAATTGAATCTGATGGTTTCCAAGGCCCCTAAGAGTTCTGACATTTTGTGCAGATGTGAAGTGGGAAATAGAACAACTAATAAGTACTTCAGGAAGGAGAGATCACAGTGACTGGGAAGTCATACAAAGCAAACAGATATGACATGAAGAGCATTAAACATAATTCATAAATTATTGAATTATTCCCACAGTTACCATCTTCACCTTTTCCTGACCTTCTTTCTCATTATCACTCTTCTTCTCTGAGGGTAAACAACCTATATTCACTCATCTATGGTCTTCTAAAAAGTCAGTTTGAGCATTGAATAGAGAAGGGAGTACCAAAGGACCTCAGGCCAGTGGTGGTGAAGAATGTAATAGTCAACAAGCATTTATTACATATTTATTGAACATCTATTGCATTAGCAGGAAAAACAGGCATTTTAGGGATTTTGAACTCTAACACATGGTTCCTGATTTCATGCATATGTAGAATAACCTATTAGAAAATGAGAGAAGAAAATACAGTATCAGGTGTGAAATTATACAGGACACATTAAAATCAAATGTTATCACAATGGAAGGAAAAGATGCCTCCTTCTTTGAGAGCCTGAAGAAACCTTAGAAAACATCTAATCCAAACTTCTTATTTTATAGATAAAGAGATTGAGACCCAGACAAATGATGTAGTTCACCAAAGGCTACACAATGAGTAAGTACAAAGATTAGATTTTGAAGTAGATCATACAACATCATTCTGGCTTCAATTTTCAACATTTAATCTTCCCACTTTTCTACAGAGTTGATATTTAAGCTGAATCTTCAAAGAGAGGAATGTAGGACTCAACTAATCAGAAAATGGAGAGGGCATTTTAGGTATGGAGCACAAAGAACAAGAACAAGAACAAATGTCTGGAGGTGAATGTATTTGGAGTGGAAGGAAGAATCAGTCTAGTTGAACCAGAGGTATAACTACACACAGGGCTAGTTATAGGGCCATACTATAGAAGTAGAAATAAGGAGGTAAATGGGTTAAAAAATTATAAGATGCTTTTAAGAGATAAACTTTGTTTCAAGGCAAATAATTATTATAAATATTCAAACATTAATTTTTTTGCAACTTTTCTTCATAATTTCCTAACAGATTTAAACATTGGTCATAGAAAGGATGAACACTTTCTTAATGCTTTTCAAATTAAGCAAAGACTTTGTTGAAATTTCCATTTGGTAAAATAAAGATTATATTTTGTTTTCCTTCCCCAAACTTTGCTAGAATTTTTAATGTGCCCATATTATATATAGTAAAAAAAAAAAAAACTTTCAATCTACCTATTGAAGAAGTCAAGTTATGCTATATTGCAAGCAGCCAGTTTATTTGTGTCCAGTCATTTTCAGTCATGTTCAATTCTTCATGATCCCAGTAATCTTAGCATATATGAGTGATTTGCCATGTCCTTCCTCACCTCATTTGACAGATGAGGAAATTATGATCATGGGATTAAGGTACTTGTCCTGGGTCATACAGCTAGTAAATGTCTGAGACCAGATTTGAACTCAGTAAGGTAAGTCTTTGTACCCAAGATTCAGCACTCTACTCATTGTACCACCTAGCTGCCCTCTCTTCTTGGCTAGGTTCAGGTTTTTGAAATGAAATACATTTATTGAGGGCAGTATGGGATTCAGATTAAGAAAGGTCTTTAATGCCAGTGTGAAGTTGTCTCTACTTCTTTATTGTAAACACAAACTAATAAATTAAAAAATAAGCATGCAAATAGACAAATTCATAAAAAAAATGTTACTTTGCATTTGAACATCAAGAATAGAAATTCTGCATCATGTGCATTTTTGCATGTATAAAAATAATGGCATAGGGGAGCCAAGATGGCAGAGAGGACATACATGTCTATCTAAGCTCTTCATTACCTGCAGACTAATTTTTTTATGAAACAGCCTTGGAAACAGTGCTTGACTAGCAAAACCCACAAATATTGGGAGTATAACACATTTACAACAGAAGATATTGCAGAAATTTGGAAAAAGGCCTGTTTTTGCTCACAGGTGGGAACAGCTAGACCAGGCACAGTGTCAGGCAATTAGGTAGTTAGAGCATGGAAAACAATTCACACTGAGCAGACCATAGCAGGACAGAGTATGGTCTTAGCCTGCAGAAAATTTGCAGGAAGAACTTTACCACAGTATCAGCTACTTTGCTCTGCCAACAAGACTACTGGCTCAGCAGAGAAGCAATAAATGCAAAGGGTTGTAATGGGCTGAGGCTTGAGTTGATGCACTGAGGTCCCAAGCACATGAGGCTAAATAGTAATTGGACCATACTCTATTAATATATAAGCTTGGAGAAAGAATGGCCCCCGCCCACTCTTTGTGTCGTATAAGAAATGACGATTTTGGTGGGTAGAGGCAGGGGAGTGGAAAAGGAAGGGGAAGGAGAGACTGCTTGCATTTGCCGTTGTGACGGCCCTTTCAGCTCAGATCCCCCTCTGTTAGCTGGCTTCCTGTCCAGCCGCCCATATTGCTATCACAATCCTTATTCATCTCTTCACTTCAATAAAGATTGAAGATTTTTCCTTTAACCTGAATTCCTGACTCCGGCTGATTTTAAATACGCGGTCATTACAAAGGGTAAAGACTATAATCTCAAAAAGCTAGTCTCCTAGGATCAGGCCACACACCCCCAGCTCCAGGAGGTTCTCAGCACACTCTCAGAGTGCAACTGCTGATCCCAGAGCAGACACAGCATACACACTAATCTCAGTGAAGATACTAACCACAGCATAGATGCTAATCCCAGTACAGACACTGATCCCAGCACAGCCATTACTGTCCTGCTGCTGCTTCACTGCTACTTCCTGTTGTCTGTAGAGGAAGCTTGGTAACACCACACTGCCCCAGAAGCAGAATGCAGTTTTTTTGTTGTGTGTGTTTTTTTTTTTTTTGGGGGGGGGGGAGGGGTTGGTCAAAATGATTAAAAAGGTAAAGAGAGCTCTACCTATAGATAGCTTCTATACTGATAGCAGACTTCAAACCCTGAAGAGGTTTTGTCTCTAGACTGTCTCTAGACAGTCTAGACAAACAGATTGTCTCTAGATGAAACCCCAAAGGGGGATATGATCTGGTCCCCACCACACAAGACTCTCACAGAAGAAATTTAAAAGGCTCTTACAAGACAGCTGGAAGAAAAATGGGGAAAGGAAAGGGAAGCTTGGCAAGAGGGTCTGGATAAATCATCCTACTCATTAAAAGATAGAGTGGGTAAAGAAATCAATTCCCTGAAAAACAGAATTAGTGAACTCGAAAAAGAAAATAGCTCCCTAAAAATAAAATTGGCAAAATGAAAAAAAATTCTATAGAACAAAACAACTCATTTAAAAACTCAATTGGACAATTACAAAAAGAAATAAAAAAAGTAAATTAAGAAAATAATTCATTAAAAGCCAGAATTGAACAAATGGAAATGAATGACTCGAGGAGACACCAAGAATCAGTCAAGCAAAACCAAAAAAAAATTTTTAAATTGCAGGAAAAATGTTAAATACCTACTTGGGAAAACAACAGACCTGGAAAATAAATCTAAGAGAAATAAACTGAGTATTATTGGACTTCCTGAAAATCACAATAAAAAAAAGAGCCTAGACATTATTCTAGTGTCTAGATTCTAGGAAATCATCAAAGAGAACTGTCCAGATGTTCTGGACACAGAGGGTAAAATAGACATTGAAAGAATTCATCAATCACATACTGAAAGAGATCTCAAAATCAAAACACCAAGAAATATTGTGGCTAAATCCCAAGACTACCAAACCAAGATAAAAATACTACAAGCAGCTAGAAAAAAAAATTCAAATACAGAGAAGCCACAATAAGGATTACTCAGGATCTAGCAGCATCCACATTAAAGTATCGAAAGGCCTGGGATATAATATTCAGAAAGGCTAAGGAACTTGGTATGCAGCCAAAATAATTTACCCAGCCAAAATGAGCATTTTTTCCCAGGAAAGAAGATAGGCATTCAGTGAAATAAGTGAATTCCATCTATTTCTGATGAAAAAAATGGAACTAAACAAAATGTTTGACCTCCAAATATAGGATTCAAGAGAAACATAAAAAGGTAAAAAGAAACCTTGGGAACTATATTTGTGTTATGAGTATACATAAAGAATACATGTATAATTTGGTTTTACTGTTATAAAAAAGAAGCTAGAGATAAAGGAAATTATACCAGAAAAAGGGAAAAGTGGAGCAACTACATCTCACAAAGAGGCAAAGGAAACATATTATATTTGAAGGAAAGAAAGGAGGGAGATGAACATAGTATCTTACTCTCATAAGAATTGACACGAAGAGAAAAAAAATTAGACATATTTGATTTACAGAGAAACTTCTCCCACCTCATTGAAAAGTGGGAAGGAAAAAGTCAAAAGGAAAAGAATAAGCTAAATAGAAGGGAATACAGAAATTGTAAGAAAAAAATTTAAGAAAAGGGCAAGGACTCTATGATGGGGGGGGGGGGGGAGGGATCCTAAAGAGGGTAGGCTATTTGAGGCAAGTGATTCTCACAAGTTTAATACTGGGGAGGAGGGTAAGGGGGAAAGAAAAGAGAAGAACAAGATGGCAGGAAATACAGAATTAGTAATTTTAACCATAAATATAAATGAGGTAAACTCCACCCTAAATTGGAGGCAGATAGCAGACTGGATTAAAAGTCAGAATCCTACAATATGTGCTACAAGAAACACATTTGAAGAAAGGCAATACATACAGAGTAAAGGTAAAAGACTGGATCAGAATCTACTATGCTTCAGGTGAAGTAAAAAAAAAAAGCAGGAGTAGCCATTCTTATCTCAGATCAAGCAAAACTAAAAATTCATCTAAGTAAAAGAGATAAGGAAGGGCACTATATCCTATTAAAGGATAACATAGATAATGAAACAATATCAATATTAAACATATATGCACCAAGTGGTGTAGCAACTAAATTCTTAAAGGAGAAGTTAAGAGAGCTGCAAGAAGAAATAGACAGCAAAACTATAATAGTGGGAGATCTCAACCTTGCACTCTCAGAACGAAATAAATCAAACCACAAAATAAATAAGAAAGAAGTTAAAGAGGTAAATAGAATACTAGAAAAATTAGGTATGATAGATCTTTTGAGAAAACTGAATAGATACAGAAAGGAGTACACTTTCTTCTCAGCAGTTCTTGGAACCTATTCAAAACTGACTATATATTATGACATAAAGACCTCAAATTCAAATGCAGAAAGGCAGAAATAGTAAATGCATCCTTTTCAGATCATGATGCAATAAAAATTACATTCAATAAAAACTCAGGAGGAAATAAACCAAAAAGTAATTGGAAACTAAATAATCTCATCCTGAAGAATGATTGGGTGAAACAGCAAATCATAAACACAATTAATAATTTCACCCAAGAAAATGACAATAATGATACATCATACCAAAATGCTTGGGATGCAGCCAAAGCAGTAATAAGGGGAAAGGTTATATCTCTAGAGGCCTACTTGCAGAAAATAGAGAAAGAGAAAATCAATGAATTAGGCTTGGAACTAAAAAAATCTAGATTAACCCCCTCCCTCCCCCCAGTCAAACACTAAACTTGAAATTCTAAAAATAAAAGGAGAGATTAATAAAATTGGAAGTAAAAAAAAACTATTAAATTAATAAAACTAAGAGTTGTTTCTATGAAAAACAACAACAACAACAAAATAGATAAACCCTTAGTAAATTTGATTAGAAAAAGGAAAGGAGAAAGTCAAATTGTTAGTCTTAAAAATGAAAATGGAGAACTTGCCACTAATGAAGAGGAAATTAGAACAATAATTATGAGTTACTTTGCCCAACTTTATTTCAATAAATTTGATAACTTAAATGAAATGGATGAATACTTTCAAAAATATAGCTTGCCCAAGATTGACAGAGAAAGAAATAAATTGGTTAAACAGTCTCATTTTAGAAAAAAAAAATAGAACAAGCTATTAATCAACTCCCTAAGAAAAAATCCCCAGGACCAGATGGATTTACATGTGAATTCTACCAAATATTTAAAGAACAATTAATTCCAATGCTATATGAACTATTTGAAAAAATAGGGATTAAAGGAGTCCTACCAAATTCCTTTTATGACAAAGATTTTTTTTGGTATTGATACCTAAACCAAGTGGGACGAAAACAGAGAAAGAAAATTATAGACCAATCTCTCTAATGAACATTGATGCAAAAATGTTAAATAAAATACTTGCAAAAAGATTACAGAAAATCATCTCCAAAATACACCATGATCAACTAGGATTTATACCAGGAATGCAGGGCAGGTTCAATATTAGGAAAACTATTAACACAATTGACTATATCAATAACCAAATTAACAAAAATCATATGATCATCTAAATAAATGAAGAAAAAAGCATTTGATAAAATACCCATTCCTAGTAAAAACACTAGAAAGTATAGGAATAAATGATTTTTACTTAAAATAGTCAGTAGCACCCATTTTAATCCAGCAATAAAAATCATATGTAATGGTGATAAACTGAAACCATTTCCAATAAGATCAGGAGTGAAACAAGGTTGCCCACTATCACCATTACTATTCAATATTGTATTAGAAATGCTAGCTTCAGCGATAAGAGATGAAAAAGAAATTAAAGCAATTTAAGTACATGAGTAAACCAAATTATCACTCTTTGCAGATGATATGATAGTATACTTAAAGAACCCCAGAGATTCTACTAAAAAGCAATTGGAAATAATCCACAACTTAAGCAAAGTTGCAGGATACAAAATAAATCCACATAAATCCTCAGCATTTTTATACATCACCAACAAAATCCAACAGCAAGAGAGACAAAGAGAAATTTCATTTATAATGTGTCGATACTATAAAATATTTGGGAATCTATCTGCCAAATGAAAGTCAGAAACTATATGAGCAAAACTACAAAACACTTTTCACACAAATAAAGTCAGATCTAAACAATTAGAGAAATATTAAGTGCTCTTGGATAGGCTGAGCAAATAGAATAAAGATGACAATACTACCTAAACTATTCTATTCATTTAGTGCTATATCAATCAGACTCCCAAGAAACTATTTTAATGACCTAGAAAAAAAATAACAACAAAATTCATATGGAAGAACAAAAGGTCAAGAATTTAAAGGGAACTAATGAAAAAAAAAATTAAATGAAGGTGACCTAGCTGTACCTGATCTAAAACTATATTATAAAGCAGCAGTCACCACAACATTTGGTATTAGCTAAGATATAGATTAGTTGATCAGTGGAATAGGTTACATTCACAAGTCAAAATAGTCAATAACTATAGCAATCTAGTGTTTGACAAACCCAAAGACCCCAACTTTTGGGATAAGAATTCGCTATTTGACAAAAACTGCTGGGAAAATTGGAAATTAATATGGCAGAAATTAGACATGGACCCACACTTAACACCATACACCAAGATAAAATCAAAATGGCTCCTTGATTTAGGCATAAAGAATGAGATTATAAATAAATCAGAAGAACATAGGACAGTTTACCTCTCAGACTTGTGGAGGAGGAAGGAATTTGTGACCAAAGAAGAACTAGAGATCATTATTGATCACACAATAGAAAAATTTGATTACATTAAATTAAAAAGCTTTTGTACAAACAAAACTAATGTAGACAAGATTAGAAGGGAAGCAATAAACTGGGAAAACATTTTTTACAGTTAAAGGTTCTGATAAAGGCCTCATTTTTAAAATATGTAGAGAATTGACTAATTTATAAGAAATCAAACCATTCTCCAACTGATAAATGATCAAAGGATATGAACAGATAATTTTCAGATGATGAAATTGAAACTAATTCTACTCATATGAAAGGATGTTCCAAATCACTATTGATCAGAGAAATGCAAATTAAGACAACTGTGAGATACTACTACACACCTATCAGATTGGCTAAGATGACAGGAAAAGATAATGACAAATGTTGGAGGGGATGTGGGAAAACTGGGACATTGATGTATTGTTTTTACTGTTATTATTAGAGCTTTTTATTTATAAGATATATGCATAGGTAATTTTTCAGCATTGATAGTTGCAAATCCTTTTGTTCCAACTTTTTCCCTCCTTTCCTCCATCCCTTCCCCCAGATGGCAGGTTGACCAATACATATTAAATATATTAAGGTGTAAGTTAAATACAATATATGTATACATTTTCAAACAGTTATTTTGCTACATAAAAAAGTCAGACTTTGAAATAGTATACAATTAGCCTGTGAAGGAAATCAAAAAGGCAGGCAGACAAAAATAGAGGTATTGGGAATTCTATGTACTGGTTTATAGTCTTCTCCCAGAGTTCTTCCACTGGGTGTAGCTGGTTCAGTTCATTACTGCTCCATTGATTTGATTCATCTCATTGCTAAAGATGGCCAGGTCCATCAGAATTGATCATCATATAGTATTGTTGTTGAAGTATATAATGATCTCCTGGCCCTGCTCATTTCACTCAGCATCAGTTCATGTAAGTCTCTCCAGCCCTTTCTGAAGTCATCCTACTGGTCATTTCTTACAGAGCAATAATATGCCATAATATTCATATATCACAATTTATTCAGCCATTCTCCAATTGATGAGCATCCACTCCTTTTCCAGTTTCTGGCCACTACAAAGAGGGCTGCGACAAACATTCTTGCATTTACAGGTCCTGTTCCCTTCTTTAAAATCTCTTTGGGATATAAGCCCAGTAGTAACACTGCTGGTTCAAAAGGTATGCACAATTTGATAACTTTTTGAGCATAGTTCCAAATTGCTCTCCAATATGGTTGGATATATTCACAATTCCACCAACAATGTATTAGTGTCCCCTGTTTCCCCACATCCCCTCCAACATTCCCCATTATCTTTCCCTGTTATTCTAGCCAATCTGACAGGTATGTAGTAGTATCTCAGAGTTGTCTTAATTTTCATTTCTCTGATTAATAATGACTTGGAGCATCTTTTCATATGGCTAGAAATAGTTTCAATTTCTTCATCTGAGAAGTGTCTGTTCATATCCTTTGACCATTTATCAATTGGAGAATGGCTTGATTTCTTATAAATTAGAGTCAATTCTTTATATATTTTGGAAATGAGGACTTTATCAGAACCTTTGACTGTAAAAATGTTCATTTTTCCCAGTTCCCAGTTCATTGTTTCCCTTCTAATCTTGTCTGCATTATTTGTTTATACAAAAACTTTTCAATTTGATATAATCAAAATTTTCTATTTTGTGATGGATAATGATCTCTAGTTCTTCTTTGATCATAAAAGCCTTCCTCCTCCACAGGTTTAAGAGGTAAACTAGCCTATGTTCTACTAATTTATTTATAATCTCATTCCTTATGGCTATCTAAGTCATGAACCCATTTTAACCTTATCTTGATGTGTGATGTTAAATGTGGGTCAATGCCTAGTTTCTGCCATACTAATTTCCAATTTTCCCACCAATTTTTGTTGAAACAGTGAGCTCTTATCCCAAAATCTGGGGTCTTTGGGTTTATCAAACACTAGAGTATTGAAATTAGTGACTGTTTTGTCCTTTGAACCTAACCTATTCCACTGATGAACTAGTCAATTTATTAGCCAATAGCAAATGGTTTTGGCAACTGCTGCTTTATAATATAATTTTAGATCTGGTACAGCTAGGGCACCTGCATTTGATTTTTTTCATTAATTCCATTGAAATTCTTGACCTTTTGTTTTTTCCAAATGAACTTTGTTGTTATTTTTTCTAGGTGATCAAAATAGATTTTTGGGAGTCTGATTGGTATAACGCTAAATAAATAGATTAGTTTAGGTAGTGTTGTCATCTTTATTATATCTGCTCACCCAATCCAAGAGCATTTAATATATTTTTTTTTTATTTTTGCTTAGATCTAACTTTATTTGTGTGGAAAGAGTTTTATAGTTTTGTTCATATAGTTTCTTATTTTCCCTTGGCAGATAGATTCCTAAATATTTTATACTGTCAGTAGTTACTTTAAATGGAAGTTCTCTTTGTAACTCTAATTGTTGGATTTTCTTAGTGATATATAAGGATGCTGATGACTTATGTGGTTTTATTTTGTATCCTGCAACTTTGCTAAAGATGTGGATTATTTCTAATAGCTTTTTATCTGGGGTTCTTTAAGTGTACTATCATGTCATCTGCAAAGAGTGATAATTTGGCTTCATTACCTATTCTAATTCCTTTAATTTCTTTCTCAGCTTTTATTGCCAAAGCTAGCATTTAATATTGCTATTAATGCAATATTGAATAGTAATGGTGATAGTGGGCAACCTTGTTTCACTCCTGATCTTATTGGGAATGGTTCCAGTTTATCACCATTACATATGATGCTTACTTGTAGAGGGCTCAAACTCTTGAGTTGTTGCACTGAGGTCGGTTCAAACATTTAGGGCTAATTACTGATTGGACAATACTCTATGGGCATATGCTTGGAAAATGGTCCTTCCTACTATCCTGTGCTGGCTCAATGATTGGTGTATACAGAGGACTGTAGGAGGGACTAGGGGATGGAGTAAGATGAGCCAGGGTCACTTTAGCTGTAGACGAGAAAGAAGATGGTTGCAGAGATTCTACTTCCATCCTGTTCACTTCTATTCCTGAAGACCAAGAATAAAGATTAAGGACTTTTACTTATCCTGACTCCAGCTGATTCTGGGGTGTCCTGGGTGCTAGCGCATTCATCACACTTACTGATGGTTTTAAATAGATGCTATTGATTATTTCAAGTAAATGACCATTTGTTCCTATACTCTCAAGTGTTTTTAATAGGAATGGATGTTGGATTTTATCAAATGCTTTTTCTGCATCTATTGAGATGATCACATGGTTTTTGTTAATTTGATTATTAATATGGTCAATTATACTAATAGTTTTCCTAATATTGAATGAGCCCTGCATTCTTGATATAAATCCTACTTAGTCATAGTGTATTATCCTGGGGATGATTTTCTGTAGTCTTTTTGCTAATACCTTATTTAAGATTTTAGCATCAATATTCATTACAGATATTTGTCTGTAATTTTCTTTCTCTGTTTTCAACCTACCTGATTTAGGTATCAGTACCATGTCTTTGTCATAAAAAGAATTTGGTAGAGCTCCTTCATTGCCTATTTTATCAAATCGTTTATATAGCACTGGGGTTAATTGTTTTCTAAATGTTTGGTAGAATTCACATGTAAATCCATCTGGTCCTGGGGATTTTTTCTTAGGGGGTTGATTAATAGCTTATCTAGTTCTTTTTCTGTGATGGGACTATTTAAGCAATTTACTTCCTCCTCTGTTAATCTGGGAAGCCTATAATTTTGGAGGTAGTCATCCATTTCACTTAGGTTATCAAATTTGTTGGCATAAAATTGGGCAAAGTAACTCCTTATTATGGCTGTAATTTCCTCTTCGTTGGTGGAACGTTCTTCCTTTTCATTTTTAAGACAAATAATTTGATTTTCCTCTCTCTTTTTTCTAATCAGATATATCAAAGGTTTATCTATTTTATTGTTTTTTTCATAAAACCAACTCTTTGTTTTATTTATTAATTAAACAGTTTTTTTTTTTTACTTTCAATATTATTAATTTCTCCTGTTAATTTTAGAATTTCAATTTTAGTGTTTGGTTAGGGTTTTTTAATTTAATTCTTGTTCTAGCTTTTTAAGTTGCAAGCCCAATTCATTGATTTTTCTCTTTCTCTATTTTATTCAAGTAAGCTTCTAATGATATAAAATTTCCCCTTATTACTGTTTTGACTGCATTCCACAAATTTTGGTATGATGTTTTATCATTGTCATTATCTTGAGTGAAATTATTAATTGTGTCTATAATTTGTTGTTTCACCCAATCATTCTTTAAGATGAGATATTCAGTTTCCAATTATTTTTTGATCTATTTACCCTTAAGTTTTTGTTAAATGTAGTTTTTTATTGCATTGTGATCAGAAAAGAAAGCATTTACTATTTCTGCCTTTCTGAATTTAATATTGAGGTCTTTATGTCCTAATATATGGTTAATTTTGTATGGATTCCATGAACTGCTGAGAAGAAAGTATGCTCCTTTCCGTCACCTTTCAGTTTTCTCCAAAGATCTATCATATCTAATTTTTCTAATATTCTATTTACCTCTTTAATTTCTTTCTTATTTTTTTGTGGTTTGATTTATCTAGTTCTGAGAGTGCAAGATTGAGATCTCCCACTACTATAGTTTTGCTGTTTATTTCTTCTTGTAACTCTCTTAACCTCTTTTAGGAAGTTAGATGCTATATCACTTGGTGCATATATGTTAAGTATTTTTATTGGTTCATTGTATATAGTGCCCTTTAGCAAGATATAGTTTCCTTCTTTATCTCTTTTAATTAGATCAATCTTTGCTTTTGCTTAATCTGAGATAAGGGTGGCTACCCCTGCTTTTTTGACTTCACCTGAAGCATAATAGATTCTGCTACAGCCTTTTACCTTTACTCTGTATGTATCTCCCTGCTTTAAATGTGTTTCCTGTAAACAGCATATTGCAGGGTCCTGACTTTTGATCCAGTCTGCTATCCGCCTCCACTTTATGGGAGAGTTCATCCCATTCACATTTATGCTTAAAGTTACTAATTCTATATTTCCTGCCATCATAATATCCCAAGATTATGCTTTTCTTTTTCTTGCCAACCCTTACCCCCTTCCTTAGTATTAAACTTATGGGCCCCACTTGTGTCACACAGCTCTTCCTCTTTAGGATCTCTCTGTTCTCTCTTTGAGTCCCTTCCCCTTTCTTGTACCCTTCCCTTATTACTCTTTTTCCTTTTCCCTTTTCCTCTCCCATTTCTTAATAGGGTGAGAGAAGATTCTCTGTAAAACAAATATGTCAATTATTTTCTCTTTGAGCCAACTCTGATGAAATTAAGATTCACACAATGTTCCGCCCCCTCTCTAAGTTCCCTCAGATATGATATGTTTCCTTTGCCTCATCGTGAGATGTAGTTTCCCTCTTTTTATATCCCCTTTTCCCTTTTTCTGACACTATCCCCTTTCCATTTCTACTTCCCTTTTTTATATTATATCAGTAAATTCAAATTATACATGTGGTCTTTATGTATATCCCCAACAGAAATACAGTTCTCAAGAGTTCCTTTTACCTTTTTCTGCTTCTCTTGAGTCCTATGGTTGGAGATCAAATTTTTTGTTTATATCTGTTTTTTTTTTCCTTAGAAACAAATGGAATTCCTTTGTTTCATTAAATGTCTATCTTCTTCCATGGAAGACAATGCTCAGCTTAGCTGGGTATTCTTGGCTGCATTTCAAGTTCTTTTGCCTTTCAGAATATCAGATTCCAGGCCCTTTGATCCTTTCATGATGAGGCAGCCAGATCTTGAATGACCCTTATTGGGACACATCGGTATTTGAATTTTTTTTCCTGGATGCTTGTAATATATTTTCCTTAGTCTGATAATTCTGAAATTTGGCCACAATAGTCCTTGGAGTTTTTATTTTAGGGTCTTTTTCAGAAGGTGTTTGATGAATTCTTTCAATGCCTATTTAACCTTCTGGTTCTATTACATCTGGGCAGTTCTCTTTGATGATTTCCTGTAAAATAGTATCTAAGCTCTTTTTTATCACAATTTTTGGGAAGTCCAATGATCCTCAGGTTGTCTCTCTTAGATCTATTTTCGAGGTCTGTTGTTTTCCAAGTAAATATTTGACTTTTTTCCTAATATTTCTTTTTTTTCTTTTTTTTTTTTTGTTTTGCTTCACTGATTCTTAATGTCTCAATGAATCAGTCATTTCTATTTGTTCAATTCTGATTTTTAGTAAGTTATTTTCTTCATTAGCTTTTTTTATTTCTTTTTGTATATGTCCAATTGAGTTTTTAAATGAGTTGTTTTGCTCTATGGAATTTTTTACCATTTCACTATTTTTTTTTAGTGAGTTATTTTCTTTTCCCAATTCACAAACCCTACTTTCTTGGGATTTTTTTACCTTTTCCAATTCACATTTGAGGAAGTTGTTGCTCTCTTGCACAATTTCTCTTTCCTTTCTTTATAATGGGCTGAAACTGAGCAGATGCACTGAAGTCAGAGCATTTAAGGCTAATTATCAATTGCACAATACTCTATTAGTATATGCTTGGAGAAACAATGGCCCTGATCACTACTCTGTGCAAGTTTGATCTGTTGTACAGGAAATTGGGTGGAGGATTTAGGGGATGGAGTGAGAAAGCCAGAGTCACTCCTGACGGATTAGTGTTGCAATCGCTCTCATTTTGTATCGCCATTCCATTCATGTGCAGAAAGAAGAAAGATCAAGGGTCTTTGGCTGATCCTGACTCCAGTTGATTCTAAAGTATCCAGAGTGCTAATGCAGTCACCACATTTGGTGCCCATCATGGAAACAAGGACCCTACTTTCACTGAAGAAGTCTCCAGTGACCATGAAATTAGGTGAGTATTGTAAAAGACAAACAGGCAACTTACTTTGTTAAGGGCTAAACTAGTAACCTTCTCTGCCAGAAATAGGGCAGATATTGGGAAAAGGTTCTTCCCCAATCCCAGCCCCACCCCCACCCCCAACCTTACCCCAAAGGAAATCTGCAGGAAACATACTCAGACTGGAGACAGGGCTTATTCAAGACTTGGGAGCAAATGGATGAATTCCTGGATACATTAGAACATAAGTCCCCTTGGTTCTTCAGTGAAGAAGAGCTGGGTTTAGACAACTGGAAGCTCGTAGGAAATCAACTATGTAAATATTATAATGATAATGGTTCCTATTCAATTTCCAAAGAAACATTACATATATATATATATATATATATATGTATATATATATATATATATATATATATATATATATCCATACACACATATACACAACATAATACAATTGGCCTTAAAGAATCTTGCAAGTTATAGAAAAAAGAAAAGTTTTCAGAACAGTCAGATGAGAAAGTATGAGGACAAAGAGAACAAAGACAAAGAACAGTGTAATGACCATATCCCCATAGGGCATGTAGATTTAAGTGAAGTTCAAGGGTGTGGTCACTTTCCTTTCCACCAGGAAGCTTCAACCCTGTTTATGGAGCAGATAATTGACCCTCCCCCATCAACTCCACCTTCCAGGATGGAGGGAGGAGGAGGAGAAGTGGAAGGGGCAGTGATGCCACCAACACCAACACCCCCAGCAATCACCCCATCCTATGAGTAAATTGCAAAAGGCAGTACTCAAAGCCACTGAGGACGGGAAGGATATAGGTGATCTGAAACTGGGCATGTATCCAGTGATTCAACAGTATAACTTTTCAGGTCAAGAAAGTAGAAAATACGCTCCTTTTGATATAGAAATCCTCAAAGACCTGAAAAAAGCTTGCATTCTTTACGGAGCTATATCAGCTTATGTTAAGATGTTATTACAAAATGTGACTTATGAAATCTTTACCCCTAGTGACTGGAAATCTATAGCAAGGGTATGCTTAGAACCTGGACAAAACTTGTTGTGGCTTTCTGAGTATAGTGAGTTCTGTAGGATACAAGCCCAACAAAATAGTCAAAATGGAGTTAATACTTCAATCGCCTGTGACCAACTAATAAGTGTAGGTTCTTATGTAGACATGCCAGTACAGATTAATTACTCCATAGCAGCATATGAGCAAATTGCTGCTGCTGCTATCAAAGCATGGGCTTCCCTCCACAATAAAAATGACAAGAGTAAAGCTTTCCCAAAAATAACACAAGAGCCAAATGAACCCTTTGCTGATTTTATGGGACATTTGCAGACAGCTATCATATGAACTAATGGTGAAAATGCAGTAACAGACATTTTGACAAGGCAACTTACTAAAGAAAATGCTAATGAGGTTTGTAGAAAAATTATACTAAAACTACGCAAGGATGCTCCTTTAGATGAGATCATAAGACACTGTGCCACAGTGGGCACAGATGCCTTTTATAGCCAGGCTATGATGTAGACTTCCCAAGATCCCAACATGGGAAGACAGGTCCCTTCTGGTAAGGGACTTCCAGAGATACTCATCAATGCTTTCAATGTGGTAAAGTAAGGCACCTGAAAGGTCATTGTTGGCATAGAGACAGAATGAGAAAACAGAGTGGGAGAACAAGACCCAATACCCCATGTCCAAAATGGAACAGAGGTTTTCATTGGGCCTCAGAATGTAGACTGATTCAGGGAAACAGGATGATGGGCCTCAGGCAAAAAACATTTGGAGCATGATGGCATCCAATGCTACACCCAGAGAGTTCCTAGAAGTCCTGTACCCAGACATGATTAATCAGCCAGGAAGCCATCTGATGGAAGAAAGGGATTACACAATTAATCAACCAGGAAGCAATCTGAGGGGAGAAAGGAATTACAACTGGGGAGAATAGAGTTGTATGCAGCTGGGACAACTGAGATACCCCTTGGAGAAGTGAAATCTGTTCCTTTCCAGCCTATGGATACCTTGCCTCCAGGCACAGTAGGCTTGACCATTTCACATCCTGAGAATACGTACAAAATAGTGTTCACACATACATTGATGAGGGAACCTGGGGAATGTGTAGATAATATCCCAGTCATTAATACAGATAGACAATGTATGACTTATCAACCAGGAGAAGTAGTAGCATCAGGTTTACTGATACAGAATCCTAATAAGCAACCTGGTGATAATCGCCCAGATTCTGACTCCAAGCAACAAAATCCAGGAATATACTGGAGAGCAGCTGTGACAGCTTACTGACCTATGCTCATTATCTATATAAATGGCATAGCATTAGAAGGATTGGTAGACACTAATACAGATCACACAGTCATTAGAAGTGCTAACTGACTCAGTCACTGGACAAAAATTAAAGCAGCCATCTACATGTCTGGTGTAGGAAGATCAATAGCAACTGAAATTAGTGTTACCCCTTTGAGATGGACTTTTGAAGGCAAAATAAAAGTTTTTATTCCTTTTATAGTTGAAAAAATCTCCATCAATCTGTGGGGAAGAGACATTTTACGACAATTAGGGTTAAAAATAAGTACTTTGGGTTTTTAAGCAGGGCTGCTATTGAAGGTCTGCCAACACTTTCATCTATTCCTATCCAGTGAAAGACTGATACACCAGTGTGGATAGAACAGTGGCCATTAGGTAGCGATAAAATTCAGGCCTTATTAGATATAATACAGGAGCAACTTGACTAAGGACACTTACAACCTTCTCTAAATCCTTGGAATTCCCCAGTATCTATTGTAAAAAAGAAATCTGGAAAATGGAGGATGTTGACCGATTTAAGAAAGGTAAATGAACAGACGAAAACTATGTGATCTCTTTAATCTGGACTTCTATTTCCTACTCAATTACTTAAAGAATGACCTCTTTGTGTTATAGACATTAAGGATTGTTTCTATTCAATCCCTCTAGATAAGGAGGGTATGAAAAGATTTGCCTTTTCAGTACCCAGTGTTAACTTAGCTGAGCCTTATAAAAGATATGAATGGACAGTTTTGCCATAGGGAATGAAAAACAGCCATACTATGTGTCAAATGTATGTTGTTGCTGCTCTTACTCCAATAAGAAAAGCATTTCCAAAAGTAATATTTTTACATTATATGGATGATATATTGGGATGTGCACCTGAGGAACAAATGTTAGAAGCATGTCTACAAAAGACCATAGAAACACTAAGGAACTACAAATTGTACATAGCTCCAGAAAAAATTCAAAGACATGATCCTTTTCAATATTTAGGATATGAAGTATACCCTAAGGTGCTTACAGTACAAAAACTGTCCTTAAGAACAGAGAAGCTAAACATAAATGACTTTCAGAAATTGATAGGAGATATCCAATGGATGCAACCATGTTAGGCTTGACTATCTATCAGTTACAACCATTATATGATATTTTAAGGTGAGACAATGCTTTAAATTCACCACGCCAGCTTACAAAAGAAGCTCAAGAGGCTTTGAGAGAAGTTGAACTGGCTTTATACAATGTGGTTGAAAGAGTCACTCAAAAACCCTTGAAAATATCAGTTTTTGCCACACAAGAGGCACCCACAGCAGTCCTTCATCAAGGAGACATTGTGATAGAGTGGGTGAACCTCCCGGCACAACCAGAACAAAGCCTTACTCCTTACCCAGGGCTTGTGGCTAGAATTTTGTTAAAGGCCATTAAGCAAGCAGTACAATTATCTAGGATAAGACCTGACAAGATATACACCTTTTATACTAATACACAAATTAATGTGTGCTGTGAAACCACCCCAGAATGGCAAATTTTATTAGCCATGGCTCCAAATTTTACACACGGATCTCCACTAAAGATAACCACACTATTACATAACTGGCAATGGATTCTTGAAGAGGTTTCTAAAGGTCCTCTTAAAGGACCAACTATCTTTATAGATGCATCCAAACATAATATTTGTGCTGTATAGCCTCGTGATTTAACTATAAAGAAAGTGGTCAGAACTCCTTTTTAGTCCACTCAGCAGAATGAATTGCATTCAATCATTCTAGCTCTTACTTATTATGCAGGAGATATAAGTATAATATCTGATTTGGCTTATTCAGTAGGTGTGGTACAAAGAATTGCCACAGCCCAAATAAAATTTGTACTCTCTAATATATATCAGCTCTTTAAGAAACTTCAGGAGCAAGTGAGAAAGTATCCAGGTAAGATTTATATTTTGCATGTCCACTCTCATAGTGGACTTTCAGGTCCTATTTTTTATTGTAATTCAAAGGCAGATAACCTTCTAACTATGTTGGTCAATACTCCTTTATTTCAGGAAGCCCAGGAATCTAAATATCAACAGCTGCTTGAGCTTTACATTTACAATTTGGAATAACAAGAAAGGAAGGTAGGAGCATAGTAAAAGCCTGTACAGTTTGCCTTCCTTTCCATGTTCCTACACTTCCTCCAGGGAAGAACCCTCATAGTTTGAGACCCAATGAAATTTGGCAAATGGATGTGACCCATTATAAATCTTTTGGTCGCCTGTCTTTTATTCATGTTGTGGTAGACACTTTTTCAGAATTCACTTTTGCAATACCAGCAGCAAAAGAGACAACCCAAGTGGTCACTTAATTCCTCACACAAGCATTTGCGATTATGGGTGTGCCACAAGCCATAAAAACAGATAATGGACCTGCATATACTTCTAAACATTTTGCACATTTTTGTGCACAGCATAATATTTTTGTTTTAACCTTTAAATAACTTTTTATTGACAGAACCCATGCCAGGGTGATTTTTTACATCATATTCCCTTGCATTCACTTCTGTTCCGATTTTCCCCCTTCCTCCCTCCATCCCCTCCCCCAGATGGCAAGCAGTCCTATATGTGTTAAATATTTTGCAATATATCCTAGATACAATATATGTGTGCAGAATCAAAGAGTTTTCTTGTTGCACAGGGAGAATTGGATTCAGAAGGTATAAATAACCCAGGAAGAAAAACAAAAATGCAAGCAGTTTATATTCATTTCCCAGTGTTCTTTCTTTGGGTGTAGCTGCTTCTGTCCAACCTTGATCAAATGAAACTGAATTAGCACTCTTTATCGAAGAGATCCATTTCCATCAGAATACATCCTCAAACAGTATTGTTGTTGACGTATATAATGATCTCCTAGTTCTGCTCATTTCACTTAGCATCAGTTCATGTAAGTCTCGCCAGTCCTCTCTGTATTCATCCTGCTGGTCATTCCTTACAGAAGAATAATATTTCATAACGTTCATATACCACAATTTACTCAGCCATTCTCCAATTGATGGGCATCCACTCAGTTTCCAGCTTCTAGCCACTACAAACAGGGCTACCACACACATTTTGTCACATACAAGTCCCTTTCCCTTCTTTAATATCTCTTTGGGGTATAAGCCCAGTAGAAACACTGCTGGATCAAAGGGTATGCACAGTTTGATAACTTTTTGAGCATAGTTCCAAATTGCACAGCATAAGATTTTACACACCACTGGCATACCCTTTAATCCTCAAGAACAGGCAATAGTAGAGAGGAGAAACAGAGACATTAAGACTCTCCTCCAAAAATAAAAGAAAGGGGGAGCCACAGGTAACTCTAGAGAACTTCTAAATCTAGCCTTTATACTATTAACTTCTTGATTCTTGACAAAGATGCACTGGCTCCGGCAGACAGGTGTTAAAACCCACTGGAAGGCCAGTGTCCAGTGTGAGCAGCAACACTATCTTTAGATAATTGCCAGATGATGTGGAGGGACCCAGAAAGTGGTGAATGGAAGGGTCCAGATAGGTTACCTTCTTGGGGAGAGGGTTTGCTTGTATCTCTACAGGTGGAGAAGGGATCAGCCATATTTGCCTTGTCCATTGGAGAGAAACAGAGCAGACCCTTGAAATGAAGGAGAAGACCCAAGAAACATCAGGTAGTTCTGTTGCTGACTATGCCCACCACTGAAAGAGCATGGCAGTTTTGGCATTTGAATCATGAACATCAAAAATTTTTGGACTTCAAAACCCTCAAGAATCATTGGATTCTCTGAGACATAAGATTGCTATAGGACTTGAAAACCCTCAGGAATCATTGGATTCTCTGAGATATAAGACTGTTGTAGGACTTGAAAACCCTCAAGAATCACTGGATTCTCTGAGACATGCTAAGACTATTGTAGGACTTGAAAGCCCTCAGGAATCATTGGATTTTCTGAGAAATGATAAGACTGTTGCAGGACTTCAAAATCTGCAGGAATCATTGGATTCCCTCATAAAAAGACTGTTGCAGGACTTCAAAAACTTGCAGGGATCATTGGATTCCCTGACACGTGAAGCAATGGACAATAGATTGGTTTTGGACTATCTCTTGGCTGCTGAAAAAGGCTTATGTGTGACTGTTGTTTACATACCCTCCTTCTAGGATTTCTGGAAATCTTTACAATACCATCTTGATTAATATTGTTTGTTATACCACTACTTGCATGTACAATTCATGTTTGTTACACCACATTGAAGCCTGCACTGACTGTGGAGAGAGTCATCACTAATAGCCTGTACATTATCGCTATGTGCTCGAGTAATACCTCCCATGCTGATGGGTTTGTGCATACCTGTTTCTAATAAGACCTTTAGCCCAGAAACCCACTAACAATACCTACTTCCCTTTGGTGCTTTTCTTCTCCCTTCCTGAGATGTCAGGGAGGGCATGATCATCTCCTTTTTAGTGCTTTCACCTCCTTTCCTGAGAAGTCAGGGATGGTGTGATTACCTCCCCTTGGGGGCTCTCACCTCCCTGAGAGATCACGAATAGTGTGACCATTTGTGTTCTAAAACAAAAGAAAGCGGGAGATGTAATGGGCTGAAACTGAGCAGATGCCCTGAGGTCCGAGCACTTAGGGTTAATTACCAATTGCACTCTATTAGTATATGGTTGGAGAAAGAATGGCTCTGACCACTACTCTGTGTACGTTTGATCTGTTGTATAGGAGACTGGGTGGAGGATTTAGGGGGTCGATTGAGAAAGCCAGAGTCACTCCTGGCAGATTAGTGTCACAATTGCTCTCACTGCATATTGCCATTCCATTCACATTCAAAAACAATAAAGATCGAGGACTTTGGCCAATCGTGACTCCAGCTGATTCTAAAGTATCCAGGGTGCTCACATGGTCATCAAATTTCCCCATTTTTCTTCTAGTTCTCCTTTAAGATTTTTAATAGTGTCTTCTAGGAGAGCCTTTTGTGTTGGGACCAACAATTGTCTGGAGACTATCTGTTATTAGTCTCCTCAGGGTTGAAAACCTACTCTCTTTCTGTATTGAAGCTATCAATCGGCCTTTTGATAAGGAATTCAAAGAGCAGTGAAATATGGAAGTGTTAAGGGAAATAATTCCCACCAGAAGTAACGCAGGTTGGCCAATCTGCGTAAGTGCCCTGAGAAGAGCCTGCTGTGCGGATTAACGATTGCCCTGGGGTTAGAAGCTGAGCAGTGAAAATGTCACTATCCCAGGCCAAAGCCAGCAGTGGGGCTGTGGGTATTAGCAGCTGACCAGTGAATAGCCTTGCAGGGACCGGAAGTTTCCCTGCCAAGGGAAGCACCAGGATGACCCCACTGTGCAAATTGGAGGCTGCCCTGGGCTGTGCTCCCCGGGCTGTGCCCCCTTCCGTGCAGATTTGTAACTGCCTGCAGGATGCAGCTACACAGCTGTGCTGTGCTGTGTGCTTTGGGTGTGTATAGCCAGATCTTGTTAGATTCTGGCATTTTTTATAGTACCCTCTGTCTTTGGCTTTAAATTCTCTGCTGTTTTACTGCTTTGTAATCAAGGCAAAGCAGTCAGCCTATGGCAGAGTCATTTCTATAACTTTTCTAGCCATAGAGATGACCCTTGCCCCTGGTCTGCTCAGGATGCTAGTCTCTCCTATTTCCCTGCCTGTGCTGGTCTGTTCCTGCCCCTCAGGACAAACCTGCTCTGATGATCTTCCAGATTATCTTCAGCTAGTAAATTGCTGTGCTTCTAATCTTCGTGAATTTTAGCAGTCAGTCACTGTTTTTGAGGCTGAATTTAATGTTGGTCATGAGGGCATGAGAGAAGTGTGTGCCTTCTTTGCCATCTTGGCTCTGCCCCCTGACACTGATGTATTGTTGGTGGAGTTGTAAACAGAACCAACCATTCTGGAGAGCAATTTGGACGATGCTCAAAAAGTTATCAAACTGTGCATATCCTTTGATCCAGCAGTGTTACTACTGGACCTATGTCCCAAAGAGATATTAAAGAAGGGAAAGAGACCTGTATGTGCAAAAATGTTTGCTACAAACTGGAAATTGAATGGATGCCCATCAATTGAAGAATGGCTGAATATTATTGTTTTATAAGAAATGACCAGCAGGATGGATTCAGAGAGGCTTGGAGAGACTTACATGAACTGATGCTAAATGAAATGAGCAGAATCAGGAGATCATTATACACTTCAAAAACAATACTATATGAGGATCAATTCTGATGGAAGTGGCTATCTTCAGCAATGAGAGGATCCCATTCAGTTCCAGCTGATCAGTAATGAACAGAACCAGCTCCTCCCCTCCCCCCCCCCCCCCAGAGAAAGAACAATGGGAAATGAATGTGAACTGCTTGCATTTTTGTTTTTCTTCCCAGGTTATTTTTATCTTTCTAAATCCATTTTTTCTTGTGCAAAAGAGAACTGTATAAATATGTACACATATATTGTATTTAAAATATACTTTAACATGTTTAACATGTATGAGACTGCCTGCCATCTAGGGGATGGGGTAGAAGGAAGGAAGGGAAACATTGGAACAGAAGTGATTGCAAGGGTCAATGTTGAAAAATTACCCATACATATGTTCTGTTAATAAAAAGTTATAAAAAAAAAAAAAAGAAAGAAAAAAAATAATGCCATAGTGCACATTGCATCTGAAGACCTTGAGTTTCAGAGAGCCACCTAAACTGATAGTACCATGCTACTTTTAATTCACAATGATAACAAAAATACCAATTAAAAATATACTTTGCATTTATTTTGCAATGCCAATTACATCAGCAGTTAACCTTGCTAAATGTCTTTTAAACATGTTATCTCCAACTTAGTGAGCTCCTTGATGGTAATACTAAATTGTCATTAGCACAATATGTTGCACATAATAGGTATTAATAAATGCTGTATCAAATTGTTAAGCCCTGCTCTGTGGGTTCCTAGGAGATTCTGTACATCACACCAGTATTATAGGCTGAGGGATTTGGAAATCACAAGGGAACTTGGCAGAGGGGAGGTGAAGAGAAGTTGGGCTAACAGTGCCCTGGACAGCAATAAATTTGAGCATTGATGAGAAATGAAGCTAGAAAGGAAGGAAGTCTGGTTCCACTAATAAATTTTTTCTCACTAATATGATGTTCTTATCCTGGAGTTCAGGAACATTTTTTTAATGATAGCACCTATATTTCAATACAATTATTCTTTGTAATCTTATGCATTTATTTCCCCTGTTGTCCCCTGGATTTCCACTATCATGCCTTATAATCATCATCTTAAAAGATCAGTTCAACCCTGAAACTGACACTCAATACCCCTTGCCCCTGAGGTCCCTCTTTTTGTTTGAAGAGAATGGAATTGGAGACTTCCTTCTAGAATCCCCATTTTTAAAAACTGCCCTAGTAAATCATCTCTTTATTTGCTATCAGGCTGCATTACTCTATCTCCTTCTTCATCATGCCTCTTGTTTGGAATCCCTCCCCAACTCCCTTCAGCTTCTTCCATTAGACTATGAACTTCTTGAGAATAATGGCTTACAAATATTTCTTGACTGATTTGTGCCTTTAAAAACATTATTCTGGGAGACTTCCAGGGGCGGAGCCAAGATGGCGGAGAAGGCATACACGATTCTCTAAGCTCCTCTCATTCCCCTCATAACCAACTATTTAATCCAGCCTCAAAAATAACTCTTCACTGCTTAAATTCATGAAGATTAGAAGCACTACAATTTACCAGCAGAAGTCAATCTGGAAGATCTCGAGGAAGGGTTTGTCCTTAGGAACCAGGAATGGACTAGCACAGGCAGCGAGATGCTAGCGTCCTGAGCAGACCAAGGGTGGGGGTGATTTCTGTGGCTAGAGAAGTTATAGGGACCACTCTGCTATAGGCTAACTGCTCTGCCTTGACTACAAAGCAGTAAACTGGCAGAGAAGTTAAAGCCTAAAACAGAGGGAACTCTAAAAAATGCCAGAACCTAACGAGATCTGGCTATAACCCCTTAAACCTGGAAGATTTTAATGCAGCCCTGCCGCCACATCCCTCAGTTTGGGGCTTTTGCGGGGGCAGTCACTAATCTGCACAGCAAGGGGGCATAGCCTGGGCAAACTCTAATCGGCAGAGTGGGTGGCTCGCCCTCGGGCAATAAAACCTCCCCAGCTGACTGTGCTTCCCAGGCAGACACTTCCAGTCCCTGAAAATCCATTCACTGCTCAACTGCTAACACCCACAGCCCCAGGGCAGGCTTTGGCTTGGGGCAGTGAAACTCTCACTGCTAAGTGTCTAGCCACAGGGCAGTCCTTATCTCACACAGTGGGGGTTCTTTGAAGGGCACTTTCCCAGCTTGACCCTGCAGGCCTGAGTTATTCCCGGGTAGGGAACTCTTTCCCAGAGCACTCCAGTACCTCACTGCTTTTTGTAGCTGACTGGCAGGAAAGTTACCCATCCATATAATTTCACTGCTCTGCAGAGGAAGCTGATAATCTCCTGGCTCTGAAAGCAGACCTTACAAGTTTTAACAAAATGAGTAAAAAAATCAAAAGAACAATTGATAGTTTCTATACAGAAAGAGAACAGCTTTTCAACCCTGAAGAGACTAATAGCAGACAGTCTCCAGACAATTGTTGGTCTCCAATACAAAAGACTCTCCTAGAAGAGACTATTAAAAACCTTAAAAGAGAACTAGAAGAAAAATGGGGAAAGGAAAGAGAAGCTATGCGAGAGAGCAACAACTTTCTAAAATGTGAATTGGAAAAGAGAAAAAACTCCCAAGAAGTGCAAGGAAACAGAATTTGTGAATTGGAAAAAGAAAATAACATAAAAAAAATTAGTGAAATGGAAAAAAATTCCATAGAGCAAAACAACTCAATTGAACATATACAAAAAAAAAAAAAAAGCTAATGAAGAAAATAACTCACTAAAAATCAGAACTGAACAAATAGAAATGACTGATTCATTGAGACATCAAGAATCAGTCAAGCAAAACCAAAAAAATGAAAGATTGGGAAAAATGTCAAATATTTACTTGGAAAAACAACAGACCTGCAAAATAGATCTAGGAGAGATAACCTGAGGATCATTGGACTACCCAAAAATTATGATTGAAAAAAGAGCCTAGATACTATTTTACAGGAAATCATCAAAGAGAACTGCCCAGAAGTAATAGAACCGGAAGGGAAAATAGGCATTGAAAGAATTCATCGAACACCTTCTGAAAAAGACCCTAAAATAAAGACTCTGAGAAATATTGTGGCCAAACTTCAGAATTTTTAAACTAAAGAAAAAATTTTACAAGCAGCCAGGAAAAAACAGTTCAAATACCGAGATGCCACAATAAGGGTCATGCAAGATCTGGCTGCCTCAACATTAAAGGATTAAAGGGCCTGGAATCAGATATTCCAAAAGGCAAAAGAGCTTGGAATGCAGCCAAGAATAAACTACCCAGCTAAGCTGAGTATTTTTTTTTCCATGGAAGAAGATGGACATTTAATGAAATAGAGGAATTCCATCTGTTTCTAAGGAAAAAACCAAACTTAACCAAAAAATTTGATCTCCAACAACAGGAATCAAGAGAAGTAGAAAAAGGTAAAAGGAACTCTTGAGAACTGTATTTCTGTTGTGGATATACATAAAAACCATATGAATAAATTGATTTTATCAATATAACATAAAAAAGGGAAGTAGAAATGGAAAGGGGATAGTGTCAGAAAAAGAGAAGAGGGGAGATAAAAAGAGGGAAACTACATGCGACAATGAGGCAAAGGAAACCTATCATGAAGGAACTTAGAGAGGGGGAGGAACATTGTGTGAATCCTACTGTCATCAGAGTTGGCTCAAAGAGGAAACAATTGACATATTTGTTTTACAGAGATTCTTCTCTCACTTCATTAAAAAGTGGGAGAGAGAAAGGGAGAAGAAAAAAGAGTAATAAGGGAAGAGTACAAGAAAGGGGAAAGGATTCAAAGGGAGGAGGGAGGGATACTAAAGAGGGAGAGCTGTGTGATGTTAGTGAGAACAATAAGATTAATACTAGGGAAGAAGGAGAGGAGGGCAAGAAAAAGAAAAGTATAATTTGGGGATATTAGAATGGCAGGAAATACAGAATTGGTTATTTTAACCGTAAATGTGAATGGGATGAACTCTCCCATAAAGAGGAGGCGGATAGCAGACTGGATCAAAAGTCAGAACCCTACAATCTGTTGTTTACAGGAAACACATTTAAAACAGGGAGATACATACAGAGTAAAGGCAAAAGGCTGGAGCAGAATCTATTATGTTTCAGATGAAGTCAAAAAAACAGGGGTAGCCACCCTTATCTCAGATCAAGCAAAAGGAAAAATTGGTCTAATTAAAAGAGATAAGGAAGGAAATTATATCTTGCTAAAGGGTACTATAGACAATGAAGCAATATCAGTATTAAACATATATGCATCAAGTGGTATAGCATCTAACTTCCTAAAGGAGAAGTTAAGAGAGTTGCGAGAAGAAATAGACAGCAAAACTATAATAGTGGGAGATCTCAATCTTGCACTCTCAGATTTAGATAAATCAAATCACAAAACAAATAAGAAAGAAATTAAAAAGGTAAATAGAATATTAGAAAAATTAGGTATGATAGATCTCTGGAGAAAATTGAATGGTGACAGAAAGGAGTATACTTTCTTCTTAGCAGTTCATGGAACCTACACAAAAATTGACCATATATTAGGATATAAAGACCTCAAAATTAAATGCAGGAAGGCAGAGATAGTAAATGCTTTCTTTTCAGATCATAATGCAATAAAAAACTACATTCAACAAAAAGTTAGGTTTAAATAGACCAAAAAGTAACTGGAAACTAAATAATCTCATTTTAAAGAATGATTGGGTGAAACAGCAAATTATAGACACAATTAATAATTTCACTCAAGATAATGACAACAGTGAGACATCATATCAAAATTTATGGGATACAGCCAAAGCAGTAATAAGGGGAAATTTTATATCCTTAGAGGCTTACTTGAATAAAATAGAAAAAGAGAAGATCAATGAATTGGGCCTGAAACTTAAAAAGCTAGAAAAAGACCAAATTAAAAACCTCCAATCAATTACTAAACTTGAAATTCTAAAATTAACAGGAAAAATTAATAATATAGAAAGTAAAAAAAAAACTATTGAACTAATAAATAAAACTAAGAGTTGTTTTTATGAAAAAAACAATAAAATTGATAAACCTTTGGTAAATCTGATTAGAAAAAGGAGAGAGGGAAATCAAATTAGTAGTCTTAAAAATGAAAAGGGAGAACTTTCCACTGATGAAGAGGAAATTAAAGAGATAATAAGGGGTTACTTTGCCCAACTTTATGCCAATAAATCTGATAACCTAAGCGAAATGGATGACTACCTCTAAAAATATAGGCTTCCCAGATTATCAGAGGAGGAAGTAAATTGCTTAAATAGTCCCATTTCAGAAAAATAAATAGAAGAAGCTATTAATCATCTCCCTAAAAAAAAAAATCCCCATAACCAGATGGATTTACATGTGAATTCTACCAAACATTCAAAGAACAATTAGCCCCAATGCTTTATAAACTATTTGAAAAAATAGGGAATGAAGGAGTCCTACCAAATTCCTTTTATGACACAGACATGGTACTGATACCTAAACTAAATAGGTTGAAAACAGAAAAAGAAAATTACAGACCAATCTCCCAAATGAATATTGATGCTAAAATCTTAAATAAGATATTAGCAGAAAGACTACAGAAAATCACCTCCAGGATAATACACCATGATCAAGTAGGATTTATACCAGGAATGCAGGGCTGGTTCAATATTAGGAAAACTATCAGTATAATTGGCCATATTAATAATCAAATTAACAAAAACCATATGATCATCTCAATAGATGCAGTAAAAGCATTTGATAAAATCCGACATCCATTCCTATTAAAAACACTTGAGAGTATAGGAATAAATGGACTTTTCCTTTAAATAATCAGTAGCATGTATTTAAAACCAGCAGTAAGCATCATATGTAATGGGGACAAACTGCAACCATTCCCAATAAGGTCAGAAGTGAAACAAGGTTGTCCACTATCATCATTATTATTTAATATTGTATTAGAAATGCTAGCTTTGGCAATAAGAGTTGAGAAAGAGATTAAAGGAATAAGAATAGGCAATGAGGAAATCAAATTATCACTCTTTGCTGATGATATGATGGTATACTTAGAGAACCCCAGAGACTCTACTAAAAAGCTATTAGAAACAATCCACACCTTTAGCAAAGTTGCAGGATACAAAATAAACCCCCATAAGTCATCAGCATTCTTATATATCACTAACAAAACCCAACAGTTAGAGTTACAAAAAGAAATTCCATTTAAAGTAACTACTGATTGTATAAAATATTAGAAATCTATCTGCCAAGGGAAAATCAGAAACTTTATGAGCAAAACTACAAAACACTTTACACACAAATTAAGTCTGATCTAACCAACTGGAAAAAAAAATATTAAATTCTCTTGGATTAGGTGAGCAAATATAATAAAGATGACAATACTACCTAAATTAATCTATTTATTTAGCGCTATACCAATCAGACTCCCAAAAAACTACTTTGATGAACTAGAAAAAATAACAGCAAAGTTCATATGGAAAAACAAAAGGTCAAGAATTTCAAGGGAATTAATGAAAAAAAAATCAAATGAAGGTGGCCTAGCTGTACCAGATCTAAAATTATATTATAAAGCAGCAGTTAATAAAACCATCTGGTATTGGCTAAGAAATAGACTAGTTGATCAATAGAATAGGTTAGGCTCAAAGGACAAAACCACCAATAACTTTAATAATATAGTGTTTGACAAACTCAAAGACCCCAGTTTTTGGGATAAGAACTCATTATTTGACAAAAATTGCTGGGAAATTGGAAATTAGTATGGCAGAAACTAGGCATTGATCCACACTTAACCTAGGCATAAAGAATGAGATTATAAATAAATTGGAAGAGTATAGGATAGTTTACCTATCAGACCTGTGGAAGAGGGAGGAATTTATGACCAAAGAAGAACTAGAGATCACTATTGACCATAAAATAGAAAATTTTGATTATATCAAATTGAAAAGTTTTTGTACAAACAAAACAAATGCAGACAAGATTAGAAGGGAAACAATAAACTGGAAAACATTTTTACAATCAAAGTTTCTGATAAAGGCCTCATTTCCAAAATATATACAGAATTGATTCTAATTTATAAGAAATCAAAAAATTCTCCAATTGACAAATGGTCAAAGGATATGAACAGACAATTCTCAGATGAAGAAATTGAAACTACTTATAGACATATGAAAATATGCTCCAAATCATTATTAATCAGAGAAATACAAATTAAGACAACTCTAAGATACCACTACACACTTGTCAGATTGGCTAGAATACAGGGAAAGATAATGGGGAATGTTGGAGGGGATGTGGGAAAACAGGGACACTGATACATTGTTGGTGGAATTGTGAACACATCCAGCCATTCTGGAGAGCAATTTGGAACTATGCTCAAAAAGTTATCCAACTGTGAATACCCTGTGATTCAACAATGTTTCTACTGGGCTTATACCCCAAAGAAATACTAAAGAAGGGAAAGGGACCTGTATGTGCCAAAATGTTTGTAGCAGCCCTGTTTGTAGTGGCTAGAAGCTGGAAAATGAATGGATGCCCATCAACTGGAGAATGGTTGAGTAAATTGTGGTATATGAACATTATGGAATATTATTGTTCTGTAAAGAATGACCAGCAGGATGAATACAGAAAGGACTGACGAGACTTACATGAACTGATGCTAAGTGACATAAGCAGAACCAGGAGATCATTATATACCTCAACAATGATATTGTTTGAGGATGTATTCTGATGGAAGTGGATCTCTTTGTTAAAGAGAGCTAATTCAGTTTCAATTGATCAAGGATGGACAGAAGTAGCTACACCCAAAGAAAGAACACTGGGAAATGAATGTAAACTGCTTGCATTTTTGTTTTTCTTCCCGGGTTATTTACACCTTCTGAATCCAAATCTTCCTGTGCAACAAGAGAACTGTTTGGTTCTGCAAACATATATTGTATCTAGGATATACTGTAACCTATTCAACATGTAAAGGACTGCTTGCCATCTGGAGGAGGGGATGGAGGGAGGGAGGGGAAAAATCGGAACAGAAGTGAGTGCAAGGAATAATGTTGTAAAAAATTACCCTGGCATGGGTTCTATCAATAAAATTTATTAAAAAAAATTATTCTGAGAAGTGGTTCATCAGCTGTGCCAGACTGCCAAAGGTATCTATGATTTCAAAACAGGTAAAGAATCTCTGCCCTGAGTTTTTAATGTATTCAAGTCAACTTCTTCTTCTCCCTTGATCTAAACAACAAACAAAAACAAAAACAACTTACACAGAATATCTTAAGCTTTACCAAACACTTTTTTCTCAGCAATAATCCAATGATTTAGTTTGTAGTGTTTTATTCCCCCCTTTTTGTAGATGATGGAAAAACGGGGTAGTTAGGCTCTGACATCATCATTGTCATTTATATAAGTTTTAAGTTTTGCAAACCATTTGTCATATAGTACTTCGTTTCATTCTCTGGTTAGTACTATGAAGTAAACATTCTAGATGTTATAACCATTTCCCTACTGAGGAAATCCTGGCTCATAAACCTTAAGTCATTGCTAGTAGATGTGAGAATTAGCTCAACTTTTCGGAAGTCTGCCTCTCTATTAAACTATGCTGCCTCTCTACAGCTACTTCCCTAAGAGAATCTACCAAGCTATTGCCATATACTATACGGTGGATTTCAGCCAAAGGCAGAGCACTCATCTATATGATTTAGGGATAACAAGGACCCCTCATCAGAAAAGTATTTTCTCTCTCAGTCCCAGAATTAGAGATTCATCCTACTGAATAAATGAATTGTTTCTTTTGAAAGGGTAATACCCACAAGACCATTAATACCTTGTTGTAAATTAGTTTATCTACATATAAGCAATTACAAACAGTTAAGAGAAAAGGGTAGACAGCTACATAAGAGATGAACTAAAAAGGAAGATTCAAACAGAAATCAACTTGTGGACCCTGAGAACTTTTGGAGAGGGTCAGTAAAAAGAAAAGAAAGAGTATGTGAGAAAACTAAGGAGAGAAGAGAAAAACACTTCCCACCTGAACAATGGGATACATCAGAAGCAAATTTTCCCAACTTCTGTTTTGACATGAGCAAGGTATGGAAACAAAAGGAACAGAGAAGCCAGCCAGTTTGAACCTTAGCAATTGTTAGGAGTTGAAGGAAATGCATTTTTATATAAAAATAGTAAGGAAGGAAAGAAACAAATGGGCAAAGCTGAAACAAACATACCCTGGTCCTCAGACAGCCCAACTAGGGATTTACCTCTGAATCTCCCATGATCGCAACTCTGAGAAAATTCATTAGCATTTTAAAATTGGTGAGGCTTGCAACCTCATGGTTAAAAAATTGCAATTTTAACTGACAGCTTGTGGGAACTTCTGAGTTTTCCTCCCATTATTTATATGTAAAGCAGAGAGTTGTGTCTGTCATCCCCAAAAGATATGGATAGATAGCACAGATAAGTTTACTTAATGAAAAGAGTCAGCCATAGGGTTCAGGCTGCTGCCTCTTGGGCTGGCCATAGTCTCCCTTAGGGTTGCCAGAAGGGAGTGCTTTCATGAAGGTGAAAATTCAATGAGCCCAGGAGGCGGTTGCAAGTAGTTACAGGGGCTGTCAAATAGCTTTGGGTTTCAAGCATCCCTGAGGTTTTTGAAGTCCCAATAATAGTTTGCTGCTTATGACAGAAAGAAAAAGAGACAGTGAGTTTCAAAGAGGTTGCCCAGGAAATGGCCACAATAGGGGAGAGGAGATGATCTAACTGAGTCCCACAGAGACCCCCAGGTTTGCGATTTTGAGTGATTTAAGTACTTCCAAAAGCCTTCTTGTAAAAGCAGGCATCATCAGGTACCTAAAAGGTAGGCCCAGTTCATGGACAAAGGTCTTTCCCAAAACATTCCATGAAAATTCACTAAAAATGAAGGATGTCAAGAGACAACACAATCAAAATAATGTCTGAAGTGAGCTTTCTCCCTTTGTTGAAGGGAAACCAGGTGTCATTATCCCTGTTTTACATACTCAAAACAATGAAGCTCCAAGAATTTTAGTGACATGTCAGGGACATGCAATTTAGTTGACTAAATGCAAATTACTTGACTTGGAGTATGCTCTTTCTGCTACATCATACTCTTGGTTTTGCTTAGGGAACTGAATCAGCAAACCTTTGAAGCAGAAGTGTATTCTTCTCTTCTATGCTTTATTATGCTTTTTCTTAATGTGGGGCTGAGAAGTCTCTGCTATTATCTATATCTTAAATACCCAGAAGAAAAATAGGGCTGGAAGAGACTTTTGAAATCATTTAAATCCAACTTCCTTACTGTGAGGAAACAGAGGTCAGGAAATGACTTTTAAGAAATTGTCTCCAACTACCCTTCCAAATCTAGATTTATCTTATTATCTTTTGTCTTCACAAGAACTACCAATGGCTTACAAAAATTCTAAACTCACTTGTTGGGGAACAGGCTAAACTTATTCAGTTTAATCAACATATATTGTCTTGTTCCTTTCTAATCTGTGCTAGATGCTATGAGGGTTACAAAGAAAGGAGAAGATACAACCTCTGCTCTGTAATGTGTAGGGAGAGAAAGGAAACACACATTTTTAAAGCATCTACCAAGGACCATGGTCACACAACTATTGCCCCTAACTTGGTGTGATATGATGGGAAGAGCAATATATCTACAGTTAGATTTGGTTTCACATCCTGGTATGCTACTGATTATATAATCCGGGACAAATTATTTAATCTTTCTGGCTTCTAATTTTCTTATTTATAAAATGAAATTATTCAATAAGATGGTCTTATAGGCCCATTTCAGCTTCTAAACTATGATTCCCATGATCTCTAAGTGGCAGAGTTGGAATTTTAACACAATCATCATCATCATCATGTCCCAGAACAAAAAGTTTTAGTCATGCTTCACTTCCCTCCATACTCTCTGGCCATTTCCTCCAGTCTTGAAAACTACCATGCTCCTAAATGCTATTTGTTTGCTTTTGTTGCTGTTGTTCATCATTCTTTCTCAAAGAGAACCAACATCAGAATGGTGTTGGATTGATTTGTAAGTGAATTGGATCTAAACGAGACAGAGCTGTACAAATTTACCAGCCTCACTTTCTCCTTAAAAGTCAACAGAGTCCAGTACAAGATATAGGTCAGGACAACTAGCAATGGTCTAGCATGCAGTAGGAAACTTTAAGGTTTTAAGGGTTTTTTTTAAGCAAAGCTCTTCCCTGGGTCTCAGTGTGTTTCTGAAGTAATATCATTCAATAATTAAAGGATACATAACAAATGAGACAAAAAATGATCTGGTTTGCCTTCCCCAAAGAATCATTCTGAGAAGGGTAGATCCTCAGAGTTTTGGGTCAGAACAGAAAAAATTCTATTTACATTCACTCTGACCCATCAGGACCCAAACATGATGTTTGTTCTGTACCCAACCTCAAGTTCTTGGACCATAAACCACAATCATATCCATTTTGCCATCATTTCTTTGTGGGATGCATCAAAGTAATTCTCTGTAACCCTACTCATTCTACATACATTCTGGATCAAATTGTTCTTTGCTAGCCACTATTCTCCCACTTATATTGTCTATATGGGATGGAATTAAGGCCTTCTTGGAGACTTGACCCCTGTCATAGTTTGGGGCTATAATTCTAAGAAAACCCACCTTGCCTGTACCCTTGTTTAATTTCATACAAACTGCTTTATAATCTATAGTCCCCCTATTCTTGTACCCTGAGGGTGGAGTAGATTCCCATGATAGATTGAGAGCCCTGATAAGTCAGGGAAAGCTAGAGCTCAAGTTGGAATAAAAATTGTTTAAAGGTATAAAAACTGTTCTCTGTTGTCTGTCCTTTGTTTCATTCCATTAGACTATGCTAATGGAGGTAACTCCCTTTTTCTGCAGAAATTGAATAAACTGCTTTCTGCTCTAACTCTGAGAAATATCTATTTGAATTATTTTCGGTTAATGGTTACTGCCCCACACAGTTTTCTAGGGGCTGATCTGGACTTGTACTCTCTCACTGGCAACTCTCTCATCACTTCCAAAGGCCTTTCATAAGAGCAGCCCAAATTTTCTTTGGACTCTATGGGGGAAATCCCTTGTAGGAGTCTGAAGAGACTTGTCAGAGCAGAAACCAGAAGAAGCTCCAACAAACTAAAAAGAGGAAAAGCCTGGCCTTTGGTAAGAAGAACAGTCATGCAAGGTATACTTGTATAGCCCAATGTAAAAGCTGAAAGCAAGCCTTGAAAAGGGCAGTGCCTAGTAAGCCAAGCTGAACTGGACCCTGGGACCATTACAGATAGTGATCCAGTAAAAGGGTAGTGCTTAGTGAGCCTCTCCGGGTGACTGAGAGAAGGAGGCAACTCCTCCATAATTGGCATTCAGTAATAAATCAAACATGAATCTAAGAAACAAATTGAAGATTGGAGTGAGTCCCCTAGGTAAGCTAGGAGGAGATATTATTTGGCTCAAGGACAGATTCTCTGAAGATTGGATCAAATTTCATAAAACTTATATACATGTGCAGAAGAGAGAATGAAATTTTAAAGTATAGCTCATAAGTTTTACAAATCACTCAATATACAATTTAGAATGCAACATATTTCATTTGTGTGAGAGATATAAACATGTGATCTCTTTAGGTAAGTCACCAGAGAACTTTGGTTCAATAACCATTTTTTAAACTTAAAATCAAATAAAAAAATTAAACTTCTAGTAGCAATTCTATAATATTAATGCACTCATATTTCTAAATTCTTATTCCCAAATGCATCAGTTGAAAGTAATATTATTATATACCATTTAAATTTAAACACACAGGGGGCAGATCCAAGATGGTGGAGAGTACACATATTTCTTTCTGACCTTATCCTACAATCCTCAGACTAATGAGCAAATCCAGCCTCAGAATTAGTTCTGAACTGCAGAATCCATGGATTTTGTGAGTGCAACAAATTACCAGCAGAAGATAATTTTGAAGATCACCAGAAAAGGTCTGTTTCAATCAGAAACAGAGGGAGGTGTGCCAAGTGCAAGCAGACTGAGCATAGACTCCAGCACAGACAGCACAGAGCCAATGTGGTGTGAACTCTGCATGATGAAGAATCTACAGGGGCTAATCTACAGAAGTGTTGACTATTCTGCCCTGATCACAAGCCAATAGATCAAGAGACATCCAACACAAACACAAAAGATAAATAGTAAACTCCAGACCACCAGAATCTTACGGGAACTAGCCATGCCCACCCCGCACTGGGAGTGAGTCAGCACAGGCTCAATGCAGCCACTGCCTCTTGCAGAGAAAGCCACTGCTGCTTATAGCAAAAGCTTGGAAAATCTTCCCTGCCCAAAAATCAGACCATAACTTTTTTTTTTAATGAGTAAAAAAGCAGAGAGAACTCTGAACGTAAACAATTTTTATAATGAAAGAGAACAGACTTCAAACCCTGAGGAGACTAAAAACAGATCATCTCTAGATAATCCCAAAAGGTGATATAACTCATCCCCATCACACAAGGCTCTTCTAGAAGAAATTTAAAAGGATCTTTAAGGGAGCTAGAAGAAAAATGGGGAAAGGAAATGAAAACTTTGCAAGAGGGTTTAGAAAAAGCATGTAACTCATTAAAAGATAGATTTGATAAAATGAAAAGAGAAAACAACTCTCAGAAAAATGGAATTTGTGTAACAGAAAAGGAAAATAACTCCTTGAAAAACAGAATTTGTGAAATGGAAACAATTCTATAGGAAAAAACAACTCATTTAAAAATTCAATTGAACAAATACAAAAAGAAGTAAAAAAAAAGTCAAGGAAGAAAATAATTCACTAAATTCAGAACTGAACAAATGGAAATGAAGGACTTAATGAGACAACAAGAATCAATCAAGCAAAACCAAAAAAAAATTAAAATACCTAATTGGGAAAACTACTAACCTGGAAAATAAATCTAGGGGAAGCAATCTAAGGATTATTGGACTCCCTGAAAACCATGATGAAAAAGTAGAACCTAGACACTATTTTTTTAAGAAATCATCAAAGAGAACCATCCGAATGTCATAGGATCAAAAGGTAAAATAGCTATTGAAAGAATTCACCAAACACCTCCTGAAAGAGACCCCAAAATTAAAATTCCAAGAAATACTGTGGCTAAATTTCAGAACTATTGAACCAAGTTAAAAATATTACAAGCAGCCAGAAAAAAATCAATTCAACTACCAAGGGGTCACAATAAGGATTACCCAGGAACTAGCAGCTTCCACCTTAAAGGATCAAAGGGCCTGGAATCTGATACAGCAAAGGAACTTGGAATGCAGCCAAGAATAAACTACCCCACTAAACCAAACATTTTCTCCCAAGGAAGAAGATGAGCATTCAATGAAACAGGTGAATTCCATTTGTTTCTGATGAAAAAACAAGAGATAAATAAAAAATTTGATCTCCAAATATAGAATTCAAGAGAAACATAAAAAGGTAAAAAGAAAAGAACTCTTGAGAATTGTATTTTTGTTATGGGTTTACATAGAGAGTGCATGTACAATTTCAATTTACTGTTGTAATATAAAAAAGAAACTAGAGTTGGAAAGGGAATTGTACTGGAAAAAGGGGAAAGTGGAGGTAAAATGAGGGGAATTACATCTCAAGAAGAGGCAAAGGAAACATTATATTTCAGGGAAAGAAGTGAGAGGGATGAACATTGTGTGAATCTTACTCTCATCAGATTTGGCTCAAAGAAAATTTAGTTTACAGAGAAACTTCTCTTACCTTATTGAAAAGTGGGGAGAGAAAGGCAAAAAGGGAAGCAGTAGGCTAAATAGAAGGGAAAACAGAAACAGTAGGGGAAAGGTATAAGAAAGGGAGGAGGGACTCTAAAGGGGGGGATTTTATTTTTTTGTGTGTGTATAATAATGTTTATTATAAATGTAGTCTTTAAATATGTACTGTATCAAAGAGAAAATATAGCAATGAATCCAGTAGGCCAATCAACAGAGAGTAGATGCCCTCCTTTCAAAGATAAATAATTCTACACTAAGCAGAAGCAAGTCCTTTCTAGTCACACTTAATCTTCTCCAAGAATGGGAATCTTTCCTGAAAAATTCAAAATGTGAATTCTCTCTTTTTTTAAAAATAACTTTATATTGACAGAACCTATGCCAGGGTAATTTTTTACATTATCCTTTGCACTCACTTCTGTTCCAATTTTTCACCTTCCTCCCTCCACCTCCTTCCCCAGATGGCAAGCAGTCCTATACATGTTAAATAGCTTACAGTATATCCTAGATACAATATATGTGTGCAGAACCGAACAGTTCTCTTGTTGCACAGGGAGAATTGGATTCAGAAGGCATAAATAACCTGGGAAGAAAAACAAAAATGCAAGCAGTTTATATTCATTTCCCAGTATTCTTTCTTTGGGTGTAACTGCTTCTGTCCATTCTTGATCAATTGAAACTGAATTAGCTCTCTTTATCAAAGAGATCCACTTCCATCAGAATATATCCTCATATAGTATCGTTGTTGAGGTATATAATGATCTCCTGGTTCTGCTTATTTCACTTAGCATCAGTTCATGTAAGTCTGTCCAGTCCTCTCTGTATTCATCCTGCTGGTCATTTTTTACAGAACAATGATATTCTATAATGTTCATATACCACAATTTACTCAACCATTCTCCAATTGATGGGCATCCATTCATTTTCCAGCTTCTAGCCACTACAAACAGGGCTACCACAAACATTTTGGCACATACAGGTCCTTTTCCCTTCTTTAGTATCTCTTTGGGGAACAAGCCCAGTAGAAACACTGCTGGATCACAGGGTATGCACAGTTGGATAACTTTTTGAGCATAGTTCCAAATTGCTCTCCAGAATGGCTGGATGTGTTCACAATTTCACCAACAATGTATCAGTGTCCCTGTTTTCCCACATCCCCTCCAACATTCTGCATTATCTTTCTCTGTCATTCTAGCCAATCTGACAAGTGTGTAGTGGTATCTTAGAGTTGTCTTTATTTGTATTTCTCTGATCAATAAAGATTTGGAGCATATTTTCATATATCTGTAAATAGTTTCAATTTCTTCATCTGAGAGTTGTCTGATCATATCCTTTGACCATTTATCAATGGGAGAATTGATTGATTTCTTATAAATTAGAGTCAATTCTCTATATATTTTGGAAATGAGGCCTTTATCAGAACCTTTGACTGTAAAAATGTTTTCCCAGTTTATTGTTTCAAAGGGAGGGATTTTAAAGGGGAGGACTGCTTGAGGCAAGTGGTCCTCATAAGTTAAATAATGGGAAGGAGGGAAAGGGGAAAGAAAAGAGAAAAATATCATCTGGAGATAATAAAATGGCATGTAATACAGAATTAGTAGTTTTAACTATAAATATGAATGGGGTTAACTCTTCCATAAAGTGGACTGGATTAAAAGCCAGGATCCTACAATATTTTGTTTACAAGAAACATATTTAAAGCAGAGTGATACATACAGAATTCCATTTATTTCTGATGAAAAGAACAGAGCTAAACAAAAAATTTGACTTCCAAATATAGAACTCAAGAGAAGCATAAAAGTAAAAGAAAAGAACTCTTGAGAACTATATTTCTGTTATGGTTATACATAGAGAGTGCGTGCATAATTTGTTTTTACTGTTATATAAAAAAAGAAACAAGAAGTTGAAAGGGGATTGTACCAGAAAAAAAGGGGGAAAGTGGAGGTAAAATGAGTGAAATTACATCTCAGGAAGAGGCAAAGAAAACCTATTGTAATGGAGGGAAAGAAGAGAGGGTGATGAACATTGTGTGAACTTTACTCTCATCAGATTTGATTCAAAGAAAGAATATTAGACATATTTGGTTTCACCAAGAAACTTCACTCACCTTATAGAAAAGTGGGAGGGGAAAGGGGAAAAGGGAAGGGGTAGGCTAAATAGAAGGGAAAATAGAAATAGTAAGGGTAAGATATAAGAAAGGGGGAAGGTCTTTAAAGGGGGAGGGCTCATTGAGACAAATAGTGCTCATAAATACAATACTGGGAAGGAGGGAAAGGGGGAAAGGGAAGTGAAAAAAGAAAAGGAGTTAAGGTGGCAGGAAATACAGAATCGGTAGTTTTAACCATAAATGTGAATGGGGTGAACTCTCCCATAAATTAAATTATGTATGTTCATATGATTTGACTTCAAAAATAATCTCCCTATAAAGGAGATTAGAAGTAAAAGTATCTTTTACCCTTATTATTAGCCAATATAGGGATTGGGAACCAGACCTGTGAGTTCATTAGTATAAAATTTCAAGTGAAGGAACTCCTTTTAATAATACAGGTTGGTGCTTGTTAATAATGTATGACTTTACAGAGTTTTATAGAGCACTGAGAGAATATATGACTTATCCAGAGTCACTAAATATATGCCAGAAATGAGACTTGAAATTGCCTTTTTAGCTTTCCTGTCAGCTACTGTACTATACTCGCTCTTAATAGACAGCAAGTAAATATTTATATAAACTGACATGTGAAAAGATAAAGATCAGAAAATGATAAAGTATTCTACTAGGACAATTTTTTTAAAAAAATATTTGGCACTAAGACCTGGAAAGAGATAAAGAAAAAGCATTGATGTCTATATCCATTTCATCCAAATTTTAATAATCATGACATCAAGGAAGTGAAAAGATCCCAAAATTGCTTCAACTAATAATCAGTTCATTTTCTTATCAAAAAAAGACAGAAATCAATCAATTAATAAACAAGCATTTTTAAGACTGATAAATGCAAAATACCTTACTGGGCACTGATGATCATATAAATAAATAGCAACATGCATATATATTTTATCCTTTAGGAAAAGTAATATGGAGCCACTAGAGATTATTGAACCAGAAAATATTATGGTCAAATTTGTGTTTAAGAAAATCAGTTGCCTGAAGTTTTCCTTAAAATGATCAGTAAAATCTATTTAAAACCATCAGCAAGCATCATATGTAATGGGGACAAAATAGAACTATTCCCAATAAGATCAGGTTGCCCCCTATCACTATTAATATTCATTATTGTATTAGAAATTTTAACTTTGACAATAAGAGAAGAAGAATAAAAGATTAAAGGAATTAGGATTAAAGGAGTAGGTAATGAGGAAACCAAATTATCACTCTTTCCAGATGATATGAAAGTATATTTAGAGAACACTAGAGAATCAACTAAAAAAATTACTAGAAACAATTCACAACTTTAGCAAAGTTGCAGGATACAAAATAAATCCACATAAATCATCAACAGTTTTACATATTACCAACAAAGTCCAGCAGCAAGAGATACAAAGAAAAATTCTATTTAAAATAAGTGTCAATAACACAAAGTATTTGGTAGCCTATCTGCTGAGGGAAAGTCAGGAACTTTATGAACACAACCTCAAAATACTTACCTCACAAATAAAGTCAGATCTAATCAATTGGAAAAATATCAAGTTCTCAAGAGTAGACCAAACATATAATAAAAATTACAGTAATACCTAAATTAACCTACTTACTTACTGCCATGCCAATCAAACTCCCAAGAAATTATTTTACAGACCTAGAAAAAATAATAACAATGTTCATCTGGAAGAACAAAAGATCAAGAATTTCAAATGAATTAATGAAAAAAAAAATTCCAATGAAGGTGGCCTAACTGTGCCAGACTTAAAACTACATTATAAAGTTCATCAAACCCATTTGGTACTGTCTTAGAAATAGAGTAGTCCATCAGTAGAATAGTCTAGGTTCATAGGACAAAATAGTCAATGACCATAGTAATCTAGTGTTTGACAAACCTAAAAGCCCCAGCTTTGGGGATAAGAAATCACTATTTGACAAAAATTGCAGGGGAAATTGGAAACTATTATGGTAGAAACCAGACTTTGACCCACACCTAACACCATATCCCAAGACAAGGTTGAAATGACATCATGATTTAGACATAAAGAGTAATATTATAAGCAAATTAGTAGAACATAGGATAATTTACCTCTCAGATTTGTGGAGAAGGAATGAATTTGTGGCCAAAGAAGAATTGGAGTTCATTATTGAACACAAAACAGATAATTTTGATTATATTATTAAGTTAAAAAGGTTTTGTGCAAACAAAACTAATACAAACAAGATTAAAAGGGAAGCAACAAACTGGGAAAACATTTTTACATTCAAAGATTCTGATAAAGGTCTCATTTCTAAAATATGTAGAGGATTGACTCAACTTTATAAGAATTCAAGCCATCCTCCAATTGATAAATGATCAAAGGACATGAATAGACAATTTTCAGATGAAGAAATTGAAACTATTTGTAGTCATGTGAAAAGGTGCTCCAAATCACTATTGATCAGAGAAATGCAAATAAAGACAAGTCTGAGATACTACTACATACCTCTCAGATTGACTAAAAAGACAGGAAAAGATAATGACAAATGTTGGAGGGGGTGTGGGAAAACTGGGATACTTATACATTGTTGGTAGAACTTTGAATGGATACAACCATTTTGGAGAGCAATCTGGAACTATGCTCAAAAAGTTGTCAAACTGTACATACCCTTTGACCCAGCAGTATTTCTACTGGGCCCATATCCTAAAGAGATCTTAAAGGAGGGTAAGGGACCCACATGCACAAAAATGTTTGTAGCAGCCCTTTTTTTGTAGTGGCAAGAAACTGGAAACTGAATGGATGGCCATCAATTGGAGAATGGCTGAATAAGTTATCGTATATGAGTGTTATGCAATATTATTGTTCTGTAAGAAATGACCAGTAGGAAGATTTCAAAGAAGCCTGGAGAGACGTTCATGAACTGATGATGCTAAGTGAAATGAGCAGAACCAGGAGACTGTTTTACAATGCAACAACAAGACTATATGATGATCAATTCTGATGGACGTGGCTCTCTTCAACAATGAGATGATTCAAACCAATTCCAATTGTTCAGTGATGAAGAGAGCCATCTACACCCAAATAGAGAACCATGTGAGCTGAGTATGGACCACAATATAGCATTCTCACTCTTTCTGTTGTTTGCTTGAATTTTGTTTTCTTTCCCAGTTTTTTTTTCCCTTCTTGATCTGATTTTTCTTATGCAGCAAGATAACCGTATAAAAATGTATACATATATTGGATTTAACATATATTTTAACACATTTAACATGTATTTGACTACCTGTCACTTAGGAAAGGGGATGGGGGGAAGGAGGTGATAATTTGGAACAGAAGATTTTACAAGGGTTAGTGTTGAAAAATTACCCAGGCAGAGACTTACACAAACTGATGCTGAGTGAAACAAGCTGGGCCAGGAAATCATTATATACTTCAACAACAATACTATATGATGATAATTCTGATGGACCTGGCCATCTTCAGCAATAAGATGAACCAAATCAGTTCAAATGGAGCAGTAATAAACTGAACCAGCTACACCCAGTGAAAGAAGTATGGGAGATGACTAAGAACCATTACATTGAATTCCCAATCCCTATATTTCTGACTGCTGACATTTTGGGTTTCCTTCACGGCTAATTGTACAATATTTCAGAGTCCGATTCTTTTTGAACAACAAAATAACACTTTGGTCATGTATACTTATTTTGTATTTAATTTATACTTTAATATATTTAACATCTATTGGTCATCCTGCCATGGGGGGTGGGGAGGAGGGAGGAGGGGAAAAATTGGAACAAAAGGTTTGGCAATTGTCAATGCTGTAAAATTACCCATGCATATAACTTGTAAATAAAAACTATTTAAAAAAAAAAGAAAAATTACCCAGGCATATGTTTTGTAAATAAAAAGCTTTAATAGAAAAAAAAAAAAAAAGAAAATCTAAAGGTATCAATAAAAATAGGAAAAAAAATTTAAACACAGTAATTTGGGTTACATTTTTGGAAGAAAACTCCTCTTTCCCCTCAATGAGGGACAAGAAAGAATGATTTGCACAAAAAAATAATAATAATAAATTGATAGTTTGAATGAAACATCAATTTAGAATCTCACAAATTAAAGTACTGGTGTTTTTTTTTCAATTGGTGTGTATGTTAAAATTGGAAATGACAATAAATTACATGAGGTTCCTATCCATTTTTGTGATAAGCTATATTATGTCTATTTAACTATCATTTATGAAAATTGTGAAATATCATTAATTAAGTTATGTGGGGTTACTATTGTAATATTGAAACCTAAAATCATTAGTGATTATTGATGTGATAGGTTGTTACAGAGAGTAGGATATTTTAGCTAGCACCAAAAGATATGGTTCCAGGACCCAGAATTGTAGGGATACAATAAACACCACAAATGGTAAATATGAAATAGAGTAGGGGAATATAGAAAGGAGTTTTAACAATTAATAATGGAAAGGGCAAATTCCTTAGTGGAACTTGTAATTTGCCAGGAGAAAGGAAACACCCTATGGGGTTGGTGCATGCCCATGGCAGGCTAAATCCTGAAAGAGACCTAGTACCCTAAAAGAGTTAGTTATAAGGAGAAGTAGGGTCAGAAAGTGTAGTGGAGTTAGGAGAAATACCACATAGCTTGGGGGAAGGGGAAGGAGAAAGGGAAAGGTCTGTTGACTTGTGAAGGTAAAGGTTCAGCCCAATCTTCCCTCACTGAGGGAAGCTTCTCTGAGTATGGCAGCTTCTTAGAAGCTCACTCACTGGAGCTTACCCCAGCCCCAACTTCTGCCGCCCCCTTGCTAGTTAAATGAAATTACTTTAACGTTAATTGATTTTATTGTTTAAAGGAATAGCTTACATTTATATGGTGTTAATAATTGAATGTTTGTTTTTATTTTTCAAGTCTGTGGTTGTTTTAAAGCAAAGTCATTTATAATGTTATGTCAAAGGTTCAACCATTTAGCAATGCAAGGAACTTCTTTTTTTAACTATAGCTTTTTATGTTCAAAATATATACATGGATAATTTTTGACATAAATCCCTATAAACCCCTGTGTTCTATTTTTTTCCCTCCCTTCCCCCTTGAAGTGGGCTAGTGATCCAATATATGTTAAACATGTATTACAAGGAACTTCCAAGAGAAGTTTGTTAGATTTCTGATTAACTGCAAATTCTATAAAATTGGTTATTTCAAAACCCATTCAGCAAATTATCTAATATTCATTTAGTGCATCATAGTCTCTTTGTTTAATGAATATGATTTATAGCTTTCTAGTTCTTCAATCACATGATATAGATCGTTTAGGATTTAAAATCTGATTGCTGAAACTTGCTATTGAGATGAAATCTCTTGGGATTATAACTGTTATTGTTTTGAGTTTTGAATTTTGAAATGATTATTTGATAAATTATCAAATTAGTCACCCAACATTTGAGAGTTTAATTGGCTAAAATAGGATTGTTACTATATAATTGGTTGTCAAACTGTGCCCTCAGATTGAGGCCCTGAAAATCAGTTTTGATACTATTATAATCACGCCTCTGCTTTTTCCTGATTTTTCTATAATCAAAGTAAGTGGTCAATAGAAGCCATAAGCATAGATGAAGTATGTAATATTTTGCTGTTTTCAATTTGAAAATATGTAATCATTATATCTTTTAATTAAGTAAATGAGTATTTGGCCTGGTCATCTATTTGTTACAAGATATATGCATCTGTTTGAAATACTGTCCTTTAAGAACCTTTACGCAAATGTAAAAATGATGCAACTGTCTGTGAGATCTGTTATTTTATTGATTTTTGAAAGTAAAACTGAAATATCTTTCATTTCATTTAGAGAAGAGTATTCTAGTTAACTCAAGTTTTCTTAGAGGGATGTAACTTATGGAATGTTTTGTTATATCAGTGGGAAAATGTATAGAAATCTGAATTTTTTTATCTTCGGGACAGTTTCTAATCCCAGGGCTTAGCCCAGTGGAACTTCTTAAAGTCTACAACAGGCTACAAAGGCTCTTGTGAAATCCCTTTTCACTGGTCTCAGGCTAAGAGCATGAGTGACTTCTAAAAGTGCCCTTCTCCTGAAACCTGTTCAGAATTATAGGGATGCTTGTTTAAAAGAAAACACACACACACACACACACACACACACACACACACACACGCATGCTGGCAGAGGCTTTAGACATGTCTCATACAGAACTCTGGGTTAATTTCTATCACTATCTTGCTTTTTACAGGTAAATGAGAACTATTAATGAAGGGTGAATACTTCTGTAATTCTGATGGGTTTCCTTCTTTCTGAAAATTGCTTTTGGGGTATAATGTTGTCTCTAAAAAGGAGTGATGCCTAACTATTTACAGAATCTTCAGAGAAAAGTATAAGCACATCTCCTAAGAATAAGGATTCTGCTCTTTATACTTGCCCTCTCTTCAATTAGGTTTGTTTTCCCCTAGAATGTGAGCAATTTACTGTCAAATGACCAGTACTAGAGAGCTGTATTGACCAGCTTCAGGGGTCTGACTCAATTCACTGGATCTTCAATCAGCTCAAGTCCCTTCAAATGGGACCCTATAAGATGACTCACCTCAAAGTCCATTCTGAGCAGGAAGTAGTTTGAGAAGATGAGATCATAACCCCCTACCCTAAAAGACTTTGGACCCCATTTATCTGGGAAGGAACTGGAACTGGTTGGTGAATGGACCCCAGACTACCCAGTATCTGGGTGGGTTCCTGTAAGGAATCCATCAGTCCTGTGAAGGGGGTTAATGCTATATTCTGCTGCAATATGGAGCTTAAGATGGGTTAATATTACTAGGAAAGGATATTGCATAAACAATTCAGTTTGATGTTTGTCAAATTATAGAATTGCAGAGGCTTGACTAACCTACTCAAGTAGGTACACTTGTGTCCTAATAGAGAAAGCAGTTTTAATGGAACATCCTGTTCAATTTGGAATAATGTTTGTTTTGCTATAAAGGCTAGATATTTAGAAAATGCAAATCAAAGAGTAAGTTGGTTATACATGTAATAGATATAGTTCTTTTAGGAAGATTTGGAATCAAGGTAAGAAGTTAAGGCAAGTGATAGAAACCAATGCCTGGGTAGAATTGGTAAAGTACTCTGTAAAAGAGGCTTAAAAAAGAGTAGAGAGTTATCATTCTGTAAAAAAGAGTTATCATCCTGCAGAGATGATAACTCCATGCCCATATCCCAAAACAGATTGCCTCATATTCAGATAATACCATTCCCTTTGGATATGGAAAAACATGAGATGAATTTCTTTTGTTCCCAAAATAACAATTGGGAGAATTGAAATGCTTTATACTAGTTCCTTACCTCTGGAGATTAATCAGCTTGCCTCTCATGGCAGGGTGAAAGATTCCAAAATCTAGGGATTATAGTGGCGTGTACCTGAGTCTAGAATGTAACTGAAGGGAGCTCTGGCCATTTCTTAGATGAACATATCCCAAGCAAACTTTGGGATAGAGGCAGCCCTCTCAAACCTGCTTTGCCTGAGAACTGAGTGACCACCTATTCATTGATCCAATTGGCTGTTCCTTTTATCTTGGCATTTGATGAAGTAAGAAAGACTAAATCAGGAAGAATTAAGTCAAGGATAGTAACTGATGAATTCAAGGTTAGAAATCTAGTTCTGGATTTGGGTCATCCCTACTCTGGTGAGTAAATATTATTAGATAAATTACACCAGAGATACTGTGAAGGGAATAACAGAAGAGTTAGATGCCACTAGCAGAATGACGTGGGAAAATAGAATGACTCTAGACAGATTAATAGCAGGAAGAGAAAGAATATGTTTTACAATTAGAAATTTTACTCCTAGTACAGCCTTATCAGGAGAATTAGCAGAGAATTCAGGGATTAATTATCCATTCTGTGTAAGGAGATCTGTGCATAGTCTTTTATGAAGTGGGATGTAAAAAAAAATTATTAGCCAAATGTGAGAGGTTAGAAAAGGATGTGCAAACCAAATTATTAAAAGGAAAAAAGTGGAAATGTGAGAAATTGACGGGCATTTGTTTTTACACAGTTATGAAAATTAAATTGGAGAAATGAAACTTAAATCAAAAAACAGAAATTCACAAAGAAATCAAGGAATAACAAAGGGTGGAATTTATTTTCTCCCAAAAGGGATCAGGGACTAGCTATGTAATAAAAAGTTGAAGATCCATGTCCTCTAATTCTGTATCATCCAGTTAATGGAAAATTAGGGATAGGAGCCCATAAGTCAAGAAGATAGGGAAAATCCTGAAACTGAGATAAAAATAAAAGTTGAAAAATTGTATCAGGATTGGTGTGAAAAGTCCTCAAATGGTTAAAAAGGAGGAGGGATTATGTAGGATGGACTTGAGGCCGGCCTTCTCAGAGAACTGACCCCTGCCATAGTTTGGGCTACAGTTCCAGAAAAAAAATCCTTGCCTGTACCCTTGCTTAATCTCACACAAATTGCTTTTTAATCTATAGTCCCCCTGTTCTTGTACCCTGAGGGTGGAGTAGATTCCCATGATAGACTGTGCACCCTGATAAGTCAGGGGCAGCTGGGACCCAAGATGTGGTAAAAATTATTTTAAGGTATAAATGTTGTTCTCTGTTGCCTGTCCTTTGCCTCACTCTATTTGACTACGCTAATGGAGGTGATGCCCTTTTTCTGCAGAAATTGAACAAACTGCTTTCTGCTCTGGCCCTGAGAAACATCTATCTGAATTATTTGGGTTAGTGGTCATTGTCTCCCACTCCTCCTTAGCAGTATAAGCTCCTTGAGGGCAAGGGACTGTTTTTGCTTTTTTTTTTTATCCTCAGTACTTACTTAACACTTTGTTACATAGTAAGATTTAATAAATTATTTGCCATTCACTCATTATCATATGTAATAATATTTGGCATTCTTAAAGGGATGGATAAACTTAACAGATTCCTAACACTAAATGCTTATTATAAACATTTTGTTGCTGTTATGTATATAGCCTTCAAGTATTCATTTTGTCAAATGGGGGAATTTCACTCAAGCTTTTCCCCCTTTGATTAACTGGGGCCTAGTGCCAGGTGTTCACTTAAATGAGTGGCAAGCATTACTCTAATAAAGATCTACTACAAACATGACAGCAACTGCATTGCCAATTGGGTAAAATGCATCATTTAAAAGGACCAATTAGGTGTTGCTATGGTCTCCAGAATGATTATAAGCAATTATCTCTACAATGGCCTTCTAAAGCTTTCCTGGGTTTCAGGGTCTAATTTTGCAGTCCAAAGAGATGATAACTCCATGCCCATATACCAACATTTATTTACAAATGTTCTCTAAGTGGATAGCTTTGGGTTGTGAATTACCACCTTGTCACTAAAAAAAAATTAGATTAGAGACTCACATATAACTTAATATATAATATGGTGGTACTGCAGTGGAGAAGAGGGAGGGAATTGTATCATATAGTACAGCCATCTAGATCCTAAGCAATTGGAAAAGGTGATGGAATATTATCGTCTTTTATGTTCTTCTCCGTACTGTAAGTCTTTATGTCTGCATTTTAATGATAACTTTCATCAGTGGAAAGCAAGCAATGGTGATTTTTTTTTAACAGAGACACAATATGAGTAGTTGCTCTTGCATATAAAAGAGGAAAAGTCTTGTTTTTAATATAATATCACTAAATTCCTTTCAATTGTCCTTGAAGAATTGGAAAGTGTTGGTTAACTAGCTTCATAGCTAAGTTTTCCTTGATTCTTCTCTCTCATTCTCTTTTGTTCAATCAATTGCAAAATATTATCAAATCTATCTCCACAGATCTTTCATATCGTTCCTTTTCTCTCTTCTCACCTGGCCAGCACCTTCACTCAGTCCCTCATTATTATAACGTGGACAAATCAATAGCTTCCTCATTTCTGCTCTCTACTTTTCTAATCCAATCCCCACACAGCTGCCAAATATATGCTCCACATCACTCCCCTGTTCAATGAGATTCAGTGGTTCCCTACTGCCTGTATGTTAAAATGTAAGCTCCTATATTTGAAAGTCTTGAAAACCTTTCATATTTGGTTCCTAACCTGTCTTTCCAGCTTAGTGCATGTGACTATCCACAATGCACTCTATGTTTAAGTCAAATTGTCTTGCTTACCATTTCCTATGGACAATGTACAATTTTTCATTTTGTCATATTTGTACAGATTAGTTACTCCCTCCTCAGCTATACCTATAATACATTCCCTTCTTACCTCTGCTTTTTACATTTATTTTCCTCAAGGCTTGAGTCAATGGATTTGAGCCACTGAAAATTTTGAAATACTCAGATTGAAACATTACCTTTTCCTGAAATTATCTTGTACATATTTTTCATTGTCTTACCTATGTACTTTTTGTAACCCTCCCCTCCAGTAGAAAATAAACTCCCTAAAGATACAAATTTTTTACTGTTTCCCATTGTATTCTCAATACGTTTCACTTTGTAAATAACTTGCTGAATGAATGCATATCATAAGAGTGATAGCTTCAAACCACTGGTATTTTGTTTGCTTTGAACTAACTAGATCTTCTGGCTCACTATTAAAGTAATTAGATCACAGGTGAGCTCATGAACTTCAGTTCAAAGAAGATACATAATTACATAAAGTAAGCAGAATCCTGTGATTATTTCTGGAAGTGCTAAACAATTAGTTATTAAATTTCTAAAAAGGAAGCCACAGTTCAAGGAAACTAGATTAGCATTTTTCAGTCACTTCATACTTCTAATGACACCTGAGAGATAAATAGCAAAATCATTTTAAGTGGTAACTTTGTGTTTCTAGAGCTTTTAAAGCTCTAAATAAATGTTTTGTGGGTTCTGATAGATAATCCACTAGTTACTTTAAATATCTGGAACCAAAATAAAACTTAATTGACCAAAACATAAAATTCACACTGATTTTTCATATTGCAAGCATGTAACTTGAAGCATTCTTTGTTACAAGAACATCCCAGAAGGTCTAACCAACTTCCCTTGATTTAAACAGGAGCAAACCCCTAGAGAGGTCCTCTGTGCTTCCTTCCAGCTAACAATCCATATGTGGAAGTTACTACCTTCTCAGCACAGAAAGTTTAGATTGAAGGAGGAAAATATTCTTTAACACAGAAGCAATCTCACCTATTTACTAATAGTACCATTACTAATCCTCTTAACTTCTTGGATTGTAGTTCCTGACTGAACAGACTTAGAGATACTTCTTATTTCCTATTTTTGCTAATTTTGTTTTGCTCAAAGTCATTCATAGCTACCTGCCCAATTTTCTAATGCAATCTTAATCCATGCACTTAGCCTTTTACTTGATAAGAACTATTTCATCTTTCAAATACCACCCCTATTTGATCCTTGAACTATTGTTCTTGTCTATAAGAGGTTTAATATCTAATTGTTCAGCACCTCCAGAAATATATGCCAGATTCTACTTACTTTGTGCGTGAGACTCCTCTCTAAATCAAAGTTCATACCCTCCTCAGACATGTAGTTATGGCTACTAGGGAGCCGCAAGAGATAAATAGTCCTATGTAAATGCAAATTATAAACAAAATTATTAATAAGATGCTAACAAAATGTCTTCTCTATAAATCTGGAGCTATCTTGCACAAACACACATATACATACTCACACATACAGTTTCACTATAGGAAGAGTGGACATTCATTAGCATCATATTATGGTGCATGCATACTACATATGCATGGAGAGTAAACTCACACCTTCAAAGCTTAGAGTTGCCAACATCTCCTGTTTTCTACTGGGCTTATTCCCTCTTGGGTGACCTATTTACTTTACCAAGTATATTAACCCAATTTCAACTGGTCTTCAGTTATTTAAAGATTTTAAGAACCACCTTATATCCTAATTACCATCTACTGGTAGAAGTTTGAGTAAGCAATTCTATTTTATGCAAGGTCGGGCTTCATCTTTCTAAGCCATCTTTACCATTTACTAGCAGGGAGATCTGCCCTAGTTTCAATGAGTTCTTTCAGCCTCTCACTGGTGCCTTATCAATAATTCATTGGTGGTAGTGGTGATGGTGATGTGGTGCCATGAAATATCCTCTTCCCCTCCAATTCAAGTTCTCTTTCTTTCCATGCAGCAGCATCAGAACATTAGAAAGAACCTTAAAGGTCATCTAGTCACCTCCCTTTCAAAAACAAAATTCCCAAACACATATTGCTGCCATCCCTGCTTAAACTATTTCAGTAAGAGAGAACTTAAATGATATTATATCATGTTTTTTTTTCTACTTTTATGTGTATTAAACTCTCCACCATGATTATACTATATAAGCAACTACTTATTTTAGCTATAGATAAGGTTGACCCTACTAGATTTATCATAATTTAGATTTCCTCACATAGAAAACCAAAATCTCCCCAAATCATCTACTCTAGCTTCTCCCTTTTAAGCACATTGTCCAATAGAGTTTACATGAAGACGCCATCTCAGGACTTAATAATGAGATAAAATTTCCAAATGTTCTCTTAGTTCATCCTAGCTTATAATGGCCAGGGATAGGAAAGTTATGCTTTCAAAAAGATCAGACTAGGTAAGAAATGTGATTCAATGCAATGCAATTCCATTCGATTCAGCAAGGATTCATTGCATTACTGTGTAACCAGAACAGAAATGTAATTAGAATTTTATCTTAAAACTATAACCAGGACCTACATTTGAAATTCATCTTACTAATCAAAAAGAATTTGTATTAGATGCATAACTGACTGAGAATGTACATCTGTCAGATTGAGGAGAGAAACTATTTTCACAAGTACCACATTACTTTAGACGCAGCTAGGTATCTCAATACACAGATTCTGGACCTGGATTGGTTCAAATCTATCCTCAGATACTTAGAAACAAAACTAAAATTTTGTATCTTCATCTATAAAACAGAATTGTTCTGAAGATTAAATAAAATAGTATTTGTAAAGTACTTTATAAATGTTAAGATATTATTTTAACCTCAAAATCTCCACTGTAAAGTAAGTGTGTCAGATTACATAGGAAAAAATATTGATAATCACAGAAAGGTTAAATGATGACTAAGTTCACACAGATGATCTGTCCATAACTAGGAGTAGAAGTCAGATCTCCTGATTCTTAGTTCAGGTTTTTTCCAATAGACCATGTCATGTGAGAATGATTGTTTCATAATATTGAAAGTGAGATTAAACTTGGGTTCCTTTTGAAAAGTGAATGACTAATGCTACTATTAGCTGTGTTTCAATAAATTTGCCTGGGATTTAACTGAAAGACCGAATCTGTATGATATGGACCTATCCTTAGGGGTCTGGGTTTTTTTTACTATACACCTGACTTAATGATGCAAATTTCACTAGGTGACTAAGAGACCCTTCTCTTGAGGGAGGAGAGGGGATTAATGGAGTTAAAGAGAAATAACAATGCTGACCTAATTCACAAGAATGTAATTAACTAATTAGTGATTGTAAAGAGCTTAGAAAACAAAGAACTATAATAGTGCTAAGTAATATTAATACTAAAACTAATTCACTGTTACTAGCCATATCAAGTTTACCAGAGCATTATTATAAACACTCCTCACTTTGCTTGCCAACTTCTAAGATGGTGAACTTAGATAACTCAACCTCATTACTTTTTATATATCACCTCCCACACCTCCTGAATTCATTTCTCTTCTCCATGTCTTATTTTTATTAGCTGGCAAGATCAGGTATCAAAGAGTGTGAGATTGATTACTCTGGTTTCACTATAGTTAATTAAAAAGAAAACAGAAAGATCAATTTCCCTTATACTTTTTGTTGAATTCTTTTTTTTTTGTAGGTGTCCTGTTAGAGTTCACATAGCAGAGCCCTTATCCCTATAGACACTAAATAAGTAGCTATATCTATAATTTGCAGCCAAATAATGCTTTCACTTTTTAAAAAATCTTGCATACCTTTTGTTTCTAAGTCCTCACAATAGGCTTGAGGGAATTGTCATACCATTTTACCAATGAAGAACCTGACATAGAGAGGTTGGGTAGTTTGCCTGACTAGTGATAATCAGTGACAAAAGAATTTCTAGACCACGAATGTTCTGGCTTCCAGATTTTTTATTTTATGCCCTAGACCATCATGAGAATAACATTATAACTGAGACAAAAGTTTTTTGTGTGTGTATTTGACAATTTCTGTATGTATACTCTTAGAGGTGGAACACTCTTACCACCACAAATCTACTGTGTTAGATACTTATTTTGCATCTATGACCATAATATACTAGTTCTGATCTTGAAGTCATAGATAATAGTATTTAGAATTGGAAAGATTCAAATTTATTGAGAACAAAATGCACTTTTTTTTTTGTTTTTGATTCTCCAGTTCTTAGCACAGTGCCTTTCATTTTGTTGATACCTAATAAATACTTGTGCAATTCAATTGAGACAAACCTTAGTTATAGTCCAGGATAAACTCATAGAAAATAATAGATTCAATAGTAGACCCTTTTTCACTATGCCACATTGCTCTGAATATCAAAGGAAAGATTTTATATTTGATCCTAGTATTAGTAGGGAGCCACTAGAGTTTAACTGAATGAGAGGTATGGTCAGCTCTACACTTTAGGAATATCACTTTGGCAACTGAGTGAATGATTGGCTAGAGTAGGGAGAGACTTGTGACAGGGAGACTAATTAAAAGCCTACTCCAATACTCCAGGTGTGAGATGATCAAGACTCTGGACACACAAATGGGTGTAGCAATATCAGATGAAAGGAGAGGGTTTATGGAAGAGATGTTATTGAAAGAAAAATTCACATGAAGTTGGCAACAAATTAGATATGGAGACAGAAACTGAAAAGTCAAAGATGATGCCAACCTTGTGAGTCTGGGGTACTATGAGATGGTGGTACCTTGAACAGTAATAGAGAACTTAAGAAGGGTTTAGAGGAAAAGATAGAAAATGCCTTCAATTTGAAAGTCACCATAAACATAATAATTAAATCCATGAGAGCCATGAAATTGCCAAATGAAGTATCATGGAGAAGAAAAGATCTTTTTTGGACTAACCAGACTTAACAGATATTACCTGAGTGAAGATCTAGCAAAGGAGATTAAGGAGTGGTCACATAGGTAGGATGAAAAACAAGAGAGAGTAACTCTAAAAACAGAGAGAGAATCAAGTATTAAAGAAAGGAGGTGACTGACAACATCAAAGGCTGCAGAGAAATTTAAAAAAAAGATGAGGAATAAGAAAAGGCAATTAGATTTGACAATTAAAATATCCTTAGTAATTTTGGAGAGATAAATTTCAGTTCAAATGAGGTTGGGTGTCAAACTATAGAGTTGAGAGTAAGAAGAAAGGAAGGAAGGAGAAATATCTCTTATAAAACTAACCTTCTCATGAACTTTAATCACTAAAGTAGGGAAATATATGAAGCAGTAGCTAGCAGGAATTAATCCATAATGGATAAAGGGAGTGTTTTTGCTTGTTTGTTTGTTTTTAAGGATGGCAGAGATACAGGCATGTTGTAGGCACTAAGGAAACTTTCAATAGATAGGGAGAGATTGAAGGTAAGTGATGCAACAGAGATGAAGGATGGAGCAATCTGCTGCAAAAGATGAGATAGAATGGGATGATTTGTGCATGTGGAAAAGTTAAACTTGGCAAGAAGAAAGGCCATTTCATTATATGAAACAAAAATAAAGGAAGAGATAGTAGCAAAAGACATCTAGATAATGAGAGTGAGGTGGAAAGGAGGAAGTTCTCAGCAAATGGCCTCAACTTTTTTTCAGTAAAATGAAACAAGATTCTCATATGAGAAAGTAAAAGGGAAGGATTTGTGGTAGATTTGAGGAAGGATGAAAAATTTTTAAAAGCTGCTGTGATAAAAGTGATAGTTAATTATGAAGGAATAAAAGGATCATCCTCCAACAGAGTATGTAGCATAAAATTGCAATAGACAAATTCAACACAATTTTATGATTTTTCTCCAGCTTCATTTATTAGCAAATATTATCAAAAGTGGAAGATGGTGGAAGTGATTCAAGGTTGAGGCTTGTTAGGGCATGATTTATGATTGGCAATATGAAAAGAGGGCCAGAAACACAAGAGGACAATGTAGAGTTGAACCGGTTCACCAAGATGTCATAATAGGGAAAGGAGAAGGTAATAGAAATAGTATAACTTGAGAAATAACTGGGAGTTCAAGGTCATGGTATAGATAAGAACAGAATTTGGGATGACTAAGCAGATTGAGAGATAGAATGACAATGGATTTTGATCTGATAAGATAATTTCAAAATTTATAATTATGAAAATAGTGTATTTGTAGATAATGTGTTTGATTGAAGTGAGATAAATAAATAAATTATGTAAAAAATGTAAGTCAAGGAATTGTGAGGTTAAAGCATTTGATGGTATATCAATATAAGAGTATAGGCACACATTCTCCAATTGATAAATGGTCAAAGAATATGAACAGACAATTTTCAGATGATGAAACTGAAACTATTACCACTCATATGAAAGAGTGTTCCAAATCACTATTGATCAGAGAAATGCAAATTAAGACAACTCTGAGATACCACTACACACCTGTCAGATTGGCTAAGATGACAGGAAAAAATAATGATGAATGTTGGAGGGGATGCAGGAAAACTGGGACACTGATGCATTGTTGGTAGAGTTGTGAACGAATCCAACCATTCTGGAGAGCAATCTGGAATTATGCCCCAAAAATTATCAAACTGTGCATACCCTTTGATCCAGCAGTGCTACTACTGGGCTTATACCCCAAAAAGATACTAAAGAAGGGAAAGGGACCTGTATGTGCCAAAATGTTTGTGGCAGCCCTGTTTCTAGTGGCTAGAAACTGGAAATTGAATGGATGCCCATAATTGTGGTATATGAATGTTATGGAATATTATTGTTCTGTAAGAAATGACCAGCAGGATGAATACAGAGAGGCTTGGAGAGACTTACATGAACTGATGCTAAGTGAAATGAGCAGAACCAGGAGATCATTATACACTTCGACAACAGTATTGTATGAGGATGTATTCTGATGGAAGTGGATTTCTTTGACAAAGAGACCTAACTGAGTTTCAATTGATAAATGATGGACAGAAGAAGCTACACCCAAAGAAAGAACACTGGGAAATGAATGTAAACTATTTGCATTTTTGTTTTTCTTCCCTGGTTATTTTTACCTTCTGAATCCAATTCTCCCTGTGCAACAAGAGAACTGTTCGGTTCTGCAAACATATATTGTATCTAGGATATACTGCAACATATCCAACATATAAAGGACTGCTTGCCATCTAGGGGAGGGGGTGGAGGGAGGGAGGGGAAAAATTGGAACAGAAGCGAGTGCAAGGGATAATGTTGTAAGAAAATTACCCTAGCATGGATTCTGTCAATATAAAGTTATTATTAAAAAAAATAAAATAAAATAAAAAGAGTATAGGCACTGAGGAGGAGAGAAAGTCTGTAGTAGTTGGATATTGAACTTGATTTTTTATTGGGTGAACTGAGAGAACCTCAGAATAGGAGAGGTTATTGAACTGGGATACTATTGTTATGCCACAGTTTCCTTTAATTGCTCTGCCTCCATTTCCCTGAATTGTACTGTCTCAGTTTCCCTAAATTGTTGTGCTTCAGTTCTCATAAATTGTTCTGCCTCAGTTTCCCTGAATTGTACTGTCTCGGTTTCCCTAAATTGTTCTGCTTCAGTTTTCCTAAATTGTTCTGCCTCATTCTCCCTGGCTGAATCTCCCCCCACTTCCTGAACATTAGAACTGATATAACTTAGAGCCCTGACCATTAGCATTCCATAAGAGCAGATGGCTCAGCTCAGATACCTAGCTGGCACCCTTTATCTCTCTCCTTCCAGACTTCCTGTCTCTAGCTTGACTACCTATTTCACTCCCAACTTGAGGGATTTATGAGCCTTCCTGTCAGAACCATATTTATGGTCTGTTCCTGGAAAGTCTATCTCACCAGTGCACTACCACTCCCTCCTGCCTTTGTTTCCCTGATAGCTGGAACCTATAAAAAATCCCTGGAATTCTTCACTCATTACTGAATGCTTTGAGATTTTAGTCCCATTCAAATTTGGGGTCAACATGGATCCTGTTTTGCCCCCAGAAAGTCTCTCCTTCTCAAATAAAATATTAAAAACTCTTTAATCTCTATCTTGCCTCAGTTTTCTCCAGCATTACACTAACAGGTGACTAAAGACAAAAAGAGAGAACAAGGAGCATTCTATCTCCCCTACTTCAAACAGTTGGAAGAATGAGTGAAAATAGTCAGGACCAAGAAATTAATCTAGGGGGCCTGTGTTTTCAGAAGGGAATAAGATCTCAATGAGAATCAAAAGGTAGAAAGAGCAGAAAAGGAAAAGATTTTAAATGAAAGTGTGTCCCTATGGAACAGACATTCCAGAGAGCATAATGGAAGGCTTAAGCAAGTTTTTAATGAAACATGGAAGGGGGTTGGGGAAGAAGAATTGAGTTAAGGGGAATTAGAAAAAAAGAATCAAGCAGAGAAAAATAGAGAATAGGGTTTACATGATGACAGTCAGCCAAGGGTTTAGAATTATTAGTTTGAGGAAGATATGAGCAATGGAGAGATTGTTAATCATTGAGGAATAAGTTCGGTTTTCATTTTACATAGGAGGCTCAAGGTGGAGTTGGGACCCTGGAAAGTTCAGTTCACTGGACAAATACTATAAGTGAAGAAATGGTGTTATTCTCCTTCCCCTAAGAGAACAGACTGCCTGGAGATTTAATGGAATAGTCTTTTCCCCATTTCAGAAAGGAAGGAATCAGATGTTTGAAAGAATGATGTTTCTCAATAAAACAAAAATTAAATGTTAAAAAAGATTATCTTCCAGCTATGCTTTGTACAGCTATATATATCTGAATAACATTTTGTTTCACCATTAGAATGGACATTTCCTGAAGTCAAAAATCATGTTTCTCCCCTCCCCCAACATGTTTTTTTTTTTTGTATTTCCAGTATTACAACAGTGCCTGGCACATAGCAAATTTATATGCATATATATATATATGTATATTCATTTGTGTGTGTGTGTGTGTATAAAGACATGAAATGATAATTTCCAACATTCACTCTTACAAAACTTGTGTTTCAAATTTTTCTCTCTTCCCCTGATCCCTTTCCTCTAGATAGCAAGTAATCCAATATAGGTTAAACATGTGGCACATAGCAAGTTAACAATTGTTTGTTGATTGAATAACTGGAAAAAATGGTATTTCTTCTCTTACCCTGGAGGCTATAGAACAAGCAGTAGACCCAGCACTATGAAATGGCTTTTTCTTTCTTTATCTCTTAGTCAGGAGACTAGTAAGAGGGGAGAAGGGATTGGAGAGGGTAGGATAACAGCTGTCAAGTACCTTTTTTCTGTACATCACACTTTACACTAGGTGGCTTTTTTATTGTTCTCCACAGAATATTCTGCAACTCCTGTTTCCATACCTTTGCTCTGAATGATCCCCTTGCCTGGAATTCACTCCCTCCTCTTCTTTGCCTTTTAGAATTTGTTTGCTTCAAAACTACTCAAACTCCACTTCCTAAAAGAAGACTTTTTTTCTGAATCCCTGTCCCAGATACTAATAGAATCACTTTTCTTCTACCACCCCACCTCAAAAAGTATTTTATTTGTATTTTATAAATACTTAGTTATATACATATGATATCCTCTGCTAGAGGAATTGAATTCAGTTACTGTTTCATTTGGGATTTTGTATCCCCAGTATCTTAAACAGTGAATGGCACATAATGTTACCAAACAACTATTTATTTGTGGATTTATTAATATCTGAAGGATTTATATGTGGAGATTCAATTTCTTTTGAAATTGAAATGAATGATGAGCGAAAGTTGGAAAAAAGTAAAATTAAAGTGAAGAAAAGACTTTATGATAGTTGAGTTATCTAAAAATGCAATACCATGGCTCAAAAATGAACAGATTCCCCTTTACTGGAGGTCTTCAAGCAAAGGCTTGATAACCTCTTATCAGGTTTGGGATAAAGGGAATTCTTTAAATATAGGTTGAATTACATGGCCTCTAGGTTCCCTTCCAACTTTGAAATTTGGGTATTCTGTATCCTTAAGGTACCCTAGGGGCAACTTACCTCAGGCAGCATTCCATGCTTCTAATCTTTTTCATCCCAATTAAATTTTCTTTGACCTACATCTCATTTCTGAATCCCAGATATTCTTTTTTTTGTAATGTATTCATGTAGTGTAATATTGTTCATAGGCCAATCTTATATTTTAAGAGGAGATTTCAAGAGAGCTGTTTAATTTAAATAACTGAATTATAAGAATTCCTTATGATGTTCATGGATGGGAGAGATGTTGAGGGGTAAACAATAATTCAACATTTCTTAAGAAAGTAGCCATCAACTTCACTGGGCTGGCCTTGCCCTCCTTGACTGGATCAATAGCAAAGAAATAAAAATTTTATTGGGTTTAATCTTTTTTACTCTTTCCCCAATGGCCTTATTGTAAACATCAGAGGAAGGTGAGGGAACACAGAATTTAAAAGTAGTGAGCATATAATTGCAAAATGCCCATACATTGAGTATCATTTTCTATAACCTCCAAGTGTATTCAACAAGTAGCTTTTATACTTCAAACAAATTTCCTCACTTGACAATAAGTCCATTACTTCTACCAAGTGTTGGCTTTGACTCTGCCATTTTAAAGCATTAAGTTGTGGAACAATGAGGAGAGGAATGCATTTTTTTCAGCTTCTTAGAAGGCTCAACAGAAAGTCCATTCTCAGTTCTGTGGATAAAAGCTTCATAAGTTAGATGGAGCTTTCTATTCAGAAATTCTTACTCTGGATTGATTCAACTATTATGCCACACTGGCCCAAAGAAAAAAAGGAATCTTCTACAGAACAAAAACATAATTTATAAACTCAAAGTGCTCTCAATTTTTAAATTATATACAATCAAATTCTACCATTTAACAATATTGAACTTAAACAAGATTTTTCTTTTTCATGAAAAATGTCATGATTATCTCAATTGGAAATAATATCTCTTTCCTTTAAAATCTTAAACATTATTATACCACTTAAATATGATTTTTGAGAAGTGTTCTTGAATTATATGATTTATCTGTATTTTTTTCTATAAGAACTGCCCATAAACTCCATCTAGCACTAAATACCATGAGAAAAAGCTCCTTGCTTTTGTGGATAATAAAACTGAGGCTGTGAGTCACTTCTTGAATAGCTGGTTCATCATGACCCTGACACTAGAACTCTGATTTTTGATCCAAAATTCCTTCCAAAATATCATATCGCCTCCATGTTTTATGTCCCTTTTTAAACTGTAAACTACCAGTAGTATAATTCATAACTTTGTAGAACCAAAAGAGGCCAGAGAAGACATCTTAGTCCAACCTTCTCATTTTGCAGTAGAAAATTAAGTCCATCTTTTTAATAGTGAGGTGATTCAGCCTTGTTCCAATGGACTTGTAATGGAGAGAGCCATCTGTACCCAGAAAGAAGATTGTGAGGACTAAGTGTGGACCACTACATAGTATTTTCATTTTTTTGTTGTTGTTATTGTTATTTGCTTGCTTTTGTTTTCTCATCTTTTGATCTGATTTTTCTTATTTAGCATATTAATTATGGAAATATGTATAGAAGAATTGCACTTTTTAAGATTATAAAACTTTTATTTCAAGAGAAATATTCTCAGATATAATTCTTGGTACATATTTTTAATTTAGTTCAGACTATAAGAATTTTATTATGGATTATAATAAATACTATTCAGAAATAACCATTGTCACTTTAAATGTTGGGGTTAAAAGAATTAGATAAAAACATATTGCTAGGAGAAGAAAATTCATATTGGGAGCAGCATGTAATGTACAAAAGAAACAAACAAAAATTGTCTATGAACTCATTTGTTAAACATGATCATAGTAATAAATGTGGGTAAAAAAGCATAAATATACTTTTTTTGTTGTTTCAACTTCATCAGTGGTGCATTTATCCTTTTCTTTTTTTTAATTTTATAATAACTTTTTTATTGACAGAACCCATGCCAGGGTAATTTTTTTACAACATTATCCCTTGCACTCACTTCTGTTCCAATTTTTCCCCTCCCTCCCTCCACCCCCTCCCCTAGATGGCAAGCAGTCCTATATATGTTAGATATGTTGCAGTATATCCTAGATACAATATATGTTTGCAGAACCGAACAGTTCTGTTGTTGCACAGAGAGAATTGGATTCAGAAGGTAAAAATAACCAGGGAAGAAAAACAAAAATGCAAATAGTTTACATTCATTTCCCAGTGTTCTTTCTTTGGGTGTACTGCTTCTGTCCATCATTTATCAATTGAAACTCAGTTAGGTCTCTTTGTCAAAGAAATCCACTTCCATCAGAATACATCCTCATACAATACTGTTGTCGAAGTGTATAATGATCTCCTGGTTCTGCTCATTTCACTTAGCATCAGTTCATGTAAGTCTCTCCAAGCCTCTCTGTATTCATCCTGCTGGTCATTTCTTACAGAACAATAACATTCCATCACATTCATATAACACAATTTACCCAGCCATTCTCCAATTGATGAGCATCCATTCAATTTCCAGTTTCTAGCCACTACAAACAGGGCTGCCACAAACATTTTGGCACATACAGGTCTCTTTCCCTTCTTTAGTATTTCTTTGGGATATAAGCCCAATAGAAACACTGCTGGATCAAAGGCTATGCACAGTTTGATAATTTTGGGGCATAATTCCAGATTGCTCTCCAGAATGGTTGGATTCATTCACAACTCCACCAACAATGCATCAGTGTCCCAGTTTTCCTGCATCCCCTCCAACATTCATCATTATTTTTTCCTGTCATCTTAGCCAATCTGACAGGTGTGTAGTGGTATCTCAGAGTTGTCTTAATTTGCATGTCTCTGATCAATAGTGATTTGGAACACTCTTTCTTATGAGTGGTAATAGTTTCAATTTCATCATCTGAAAATTGTCTGTTCATATTCTTTGACCATTTATCAATTGGAGAATGGCTTGATTTCTTATAAATTAGAGTCAATTCTCTCTATATTTTGGAAATGAGGCCTTTATCAGAACCTTTAACTGTGAAGATGTTTTCCCAGTTTGTTGCTTCCCTTCTAATCTTGTTTACATTAGTTTTGTTTGTACAAAGGTTTTTTAATTTGATATAATCAAATTTTTCTATTTTATGATCAGTAAAGGTCTCTAGTTCATCTTTTGTCACAAATTTCTTTCTCCTCCACAAGTCTGAGAGATAAACTATCCTATGTTCCTCTAATTTATTTATAATCTCTTTCTTTATGCCTAGATCATGGACCCATTTTGATCTTATTTTGGTATACGGTGTTAAGTGTGGGTCCATGTCTAATTTCTGCCATACTAATTTCCAGTTATCCCAGCAGTTTTTATCAAATAATGAATTCTTATCCAAAAGTTAGGATCTTTGGGTTTGTCAAACATTAGATTGCTATAGTTGACTATTCTGTCTTGTGAACCTAACCTTTTCCACTGATCAACTAATCTATTTCTTAGCCAATACCAAATGGTTTTGGTGACTGCTGCTTTATAATAAAATTTTAGATCAGGTACAGCTAGGCCACCTTCATTTGATTTTTTTTCATTAATTCCCTTGAGATTCTTGACTTTTTATTGTTCCATATGAATTTTGTTGTTATTTTTTCTAGATCATTAAAATATTTTCTTGGAAGTCTGAGTGATATAGAACTAAATAAATAGATTAATTTAGGGAATATTGTCATCTTTATTATATTCATTCAGCCTATCCAAGAGCACTTAATATTTTTCCAATTATTTAACTCTGACTTTATTTGTGTGAAAAGTTTTTTTGTAATTTTGCTCATATAATTCCTGACTTTCCTTTGGTAGATAGATTCCCAAATATTTTATGCTGTCAACAGTTATTTTTAATTGGAATTTTTCTTTGTGTATCTTGCTGTTGGATTTTGTTGGTGATGTATAAAAAATGCTGAGATTTATGGGGATTTATTTTGTATTCTGCTACTTTGCTAAAGTTATGAATTATTTCTAATAGCTTTTTAGTAGAATCTCTAAGGTTCTCTAGGTATACCATCATATTATCTGCAAAGAGAGATAGTTTGGTTTCCTCATTGCCTGCTCTAATTCCTTTAATCTCCTTCTCAACTCTTATTACAGAGGCTAGTATTTCTAATACAATATTGAATAATAATGGTGATAGTGGGCAATCTTACTTCACTCCAGATCTTACTGGGAAAGGTTCCAGTTTTTCCCCATTGTCTATGATGCTTACTGATGGTTTTAAATATATGCTCCTGACTATTTTAAGGAAAAGTCCATTTATTCCTATGCTCTCAAATGTTTTTATTAGTAATGGATGTTGGATTTTATTAAATGCTTTTTCTGCATCTATTGAGATGATCATATTGTTTTTATTTGGTTGGTTATTGATATAGTCAATTATGCTAATAATTTTCTTTATATTGAACCAGCCCTGCATTCCTGGTGTAAATCCTACTTGGTCATAGTGTATTATCCTGGGGATGATTTTCTGTAATCTTTTTGCTAATGTTTTATTTAAGATTTTAGCATCAATATGCATTAGTTAGGTTGGTCTATAATTTTCTTTCTCTGTTTTCAACCTACCTGGTTTAGGTATCAGTACCATGTCTGTGTCATAAAAGGAGTTTAGTAAGACTCCTTCAATCCCTATTTTTTCAAATAGTTTATTTAGCATTGGAGTTAATTGTTCTTTAAATATTTGGTAGAATTCACATGTAAATCCATCTGGTCCTAGGGATTTTTTCTTAGGGAGTTGGTTAATAGCTTGTTCTATTTCTTTTTCTGGGATGGGACTATTTAGGGTATTTACTTCTTCCTCTGTTAGTTTGGGCAAGCTATATTTTTGGAAGTATTCTTCTATTTCATTTAAGTTGTCAAATTTATTGGCATAAAGTTGGGCAAAGTAACTCCTAATTATTGCTCTAATTTCCTCTTCGTTAGTGGCAACTTCTCCCTTTTCATTTTTAAGACTAACAATTTGATTTTCCTCTTTCCTTTTTTAAATAAGATTTACTAAAGGTTTGTCTATTTTGTTGGTTTTTTCATAGAACCAACTCTTAGTTTTATTAATTAATTCAATAGTTTTTTTTTTTTACTTTCAATTTTATTGATCTCTCCTTTTAATTTGAGAATTTCAAGTTTAGTGTTTGACTGGGGGTTTTTAATTTGTTCCTTTTCTAGCATTTTTAGTTGCAAGTCCAATTCACTGACCTTTTCTTTCTCTATTTCATGCAAATAGGCCTCTAGAGATATGAAATTTCCCCTTATTACCACGTTGGCTGCATCCCATACATTTTGGTATGATGTCCCATTATTATCGTTTTCTTGGGTGAAGTTATTAATTATGTCTATGATTTGCTGTTTCACCCAATCATTCTTTAGTGTAAGATTGTTTAGTTTCCAATTAGTTTTTGGTCTACTTTCCCCTGGCTTTTTGTTGAATGTAATTTTCCTTGCATTGTGGTCTGAAAAGGACACATTTACTATTTCTGCCTTACTGCATTTGAGTTTGAGATCTTTATGTCCTAATATGTGGTCAATTTTTGTATAGGTTCCATGAACTGCTGAAAAGAAAGCGTACTCCTTTCTGTCTCCATTATGTTTTCTCCAGAGATCTATCATTATCTAACATTTCTAGTATTCTATTTACCTCTTTGATTTCTTTCTGATTTATTTTGTGGTTTGATTTATCTAATTCTGAGAGTGCAAGGTTAAGATCTCCCACTATTATAGTTTTGCTGTCTATTTCTTCTTGCAGCTCTCTTAATTTCTCTTTTAAGAATTTAGATGCTACACCACTTGGTGCATATATGTTTACTATTGATATGCTTCATTATCTATGCTACCCTTTAGCAAGATATAGTGCCCTTCCTTATCTCTTTTAATTAGATCAATTCTTGCTTTAGCTTGATCTGAGATCAGGATGGTTACCCCTGGTTTTTTTACTTCACCTGAAGCATAGTAGATTTTGCTCCAACCTTTTACTTTTACCCTGCATGTATCTCCCTGCTTCAGGTGTGTTTCCTGTAAATGACATATTGTAGGATTCTGGCTTTTAATCTATTCTGCTAACAGCTTCCTCTTTATGGGGGAGTTTAGCCGGTTCACATTTATGGTTAAAATGACCAATTCTATATTACTTGCCATCTTGTTAACCCCTATTTATGCTTTTCTCCCTTCTTTCCCCCTTACCCCCCATCCCAGTATTAATCTTGTGAGCACCACTTGCTTTTCACAGCCCTCCCTTTTTAGTATCCCTCCCCCCACCTTAGAGTTCTTCCCCCTATCTTATCCCTTTCCTTCCCAGTTTCCATATTCCCTTCCACTTAGCTTATTCCTTCCCTTTTCACTTTTTCCTTCTCACTTTTCAATGAGGTGGGAGAAGTTTCACCATAAATTGAATATGTCTAAAATTTATTCTCTTAAAGCCAGTGCTGAAGGCAGTAAGATACCCATTATATTCATCCCCCTCCATTCTTTCTCTCAGATATAATAGGTTTCCTTTGCCTCTTCATGAGATGTAGTGCCCCCACTTTACCCTTTTTCTGGTGCAATGTCCTTTCCACATCTAGTTTCTAGAACAAGGTATACATGCCTTCTTTATACATCTTTATAGGAGAAATATAGTTCCCAAGATTTATTTTTACCTTTTTAGGTTTCTCTTGAGTTCTATATTTGTAGATCAAACTTTTTGTTAAGTTCTGGCTTTTTCATCAAAAATAGGTGAAATTTGCTTATTTTGTTGAATGTCCATCTTCTTCCCTGGAAAAAGATGCTCATTCTGCCTGGGCAAGTTATTTTTGGTTGCATACCAAGTTCCTTAGCCTTTTGGAATACCATATTCCAGGCCCTTCGATCTTTTAATGTGGATGCTGCTAGATCCTGGGTGATACTTATTGTGGATCCTCTATATTTGAATTGGGTTCTTCTAGCCACTTGCAGTATTTTTTCCTTCGTCTGGGGGTTCTGGCATTTGGCCACTATATTTCTTGGTGTTTTGATTTTAGGATCCCTTTCAGTAGGTGATCAATGAATTATTTCAATATCTATTTTACCCTCTGTTTCTATGACTTCTGGGCAGTTCTCATTGATAATTTCCTGGAAAATAGTGTCCAGGCTCTTTTTTTCATCATACTTTCCTAGGAGTCCAATAATTCTCAGATTGTCTCTCCTGGATCTATTTTCCAGGTCTGTTGTTTTCCCCAGAAGGTATTTCACATTCTTTTCCATTGTTTGATTTTTTTTTTTTTTTTGGTTTTGCTTGACTGATTCTTCTTGTCTCCTTGTGTCATTCAATTCCATTTGTTTGATTCTGATTTTCAATGAAGTATTTCCTTCACTCACTTTTTTTATATATTTTTCTAATTGTCCAATTGAGTTATTTTGTTCTATGGAACTTTTTTTCCATTTTGCCAATTTTATTTTTTAGAGAGCTATTTTCTGTTTCCAGTTCACTAATCCTATTTTTCAAGGATTTTATTTCTTTATTCATTCTCTCTTTAAATGAGTGGGATGACTTCTCCAGACTCTTTTGCCAAGCCTCCCTCTCCTTTTCCCATTTTTCTTCTAGCTCTCTTGTGAGAGCCTTTTTAATTTCTTCTATGAGATTCATCTGTGCTGAGGAACAGATGATCTCCTCCTTTGGGGATTCACCTGGAGATAGTCTGTTTTTAGTCTCCTCAGGGTTTAGAGTCTGCTCTCTATCCATATAGATGCTGTCAAGGGTTAAGGTCCTTTTCAATTTTTTGCTCATTTTGTCAGAGAAGAATCAAAGACAAACTAGCAAAGAAAAAAAAAGAAAAAGAAAAAAAACCCTAAATGTAGTCTGCTTTTTTGGGGGGGAGGGGCTGGATGGTGTTACCGAGCTTCCTCTACAGACTGCGGGGGCAGCAGAGGCACTAGCAGGATGTGCTGTGCCTGCTCTCTGAGACTCCTAGAGCGTGCTGAGACACTGTGGGGGAAGGGTAGCCAGGTCCCGAGAGACCCCAGCTGTTTGGGGTTCTTCACACACCCCCACCACCCACACCCCCATTCCTCCCAAACTCCCCCCCATCCCCATTCAACCCCCCACCTTCCCCTCCCCCCCCACTGTTTTTAGCTTCTCTGCTGGGCTACTGACTTGCTGCCAGAGCAAAGTATACAATCCTGTAGCAAAGCTCCACCCGCAGAGATGGTTGAAATCACACCCCACCCCGCTCCGGTCTTTTCGGCTGTGAGCTGCCTTCTGTGCTCTCTCTGTGGCTGCTTGCCCTCAGCCTGCTCCTGATCTAAAACCGTTCCCGCCCTAGAGCAAAAACAGACCTTTCCTGGTGAATTTCAAGGATGTCTTCTCTTGGTAACTATTTGTGGTTTTTTTTTTTTTCAGTCAAGCAATAATTCATAGGCTTGTAATGAAATGGATTCTGAGAGAAAACGTGGAGCTTACATAACTGTGTGCATCCTCTCCACCATCTTGGCCGGAAGTCAAATTGCACATGTTTTTCATGTATTGGACTACTTACTCTCTAAGTGAGGAGGTGAGGAAAAGAAGGGAGGAAAAAACTGTAACAAAAGGTTCTGCAAGAGTGAATGTTGAAAATTGTCTATGCATGTATTTTGAAAATAAAAAAGCTAAAAAAAAAAAATTTAAAAAAGGAAAAGAAAAAAAACAAAATTAAGCCCAGAACAGTGATTTACCCCAAGTGACACTGGCACTAAGATATTCAATTGGCTGTCTGCTGTCTTCCAATCTTGTATTCTTTCCTCTGGCCCAGATTGTATTTTGTTGTCTTTTTTCTTACTCAAAGTGCTTAATTCAGTGTATTGCACAGAATGGGTATTCAGTACATGTGTGCTGAGTGAATATGTGAACGGATTTAGAAAAGCTTAATGGAGGGATGTAGGAAGCTTTATATTGTAGCCAGCTCCTATTTCTGATTATTAAATCTTCAGTGTGAATGTTTGCTACTTGAAAATTAGTAAACTACAAATCAGGGCTTGATTTATTGTTTTGTTGACGAGTTTAAAGTGATAGAGAAAATAATAATAATGCAGATTAGACTTAAATGTATATTGTGCCTAAATAGTCAGTTTTTATACTGTTGGCATATTTCCAGAACCCCCTTGGATGTAGGCAATTAAACAATATCAGGAATGGACTTAAGAGTCTATCTTATGCAACCCCTACTTTACAATAATCCCCTTTGCAACATATTAGACAAATACTTAGCCAGTCTTTGCTTAAAGAATTCATTTTCTGGAGTTTTCTGAGGCAGTCTATTTTACTTTTGGATATATCTAATTGTTAGGAATCCTTTCCTTAGATTGAGCCTAACTTTGCCTCTCTGTAATTTTCACCCATTGTTCCTAATCCTGTATTCTGAAGCCAGAGAGCAATTAGAATCCTGTTCTTACTAGAAAATCCTGCAAATACTATATAAGTCAGCTAAAATGTATCCATAGGAAAAGCCTTCTAATCATCAGGCTAAATGTCCTAAATTTCTTCAATTAATTCTTTATGACATCTTTGACCACCTTGATTGTGCTCTTCAGAACACTCTAGATTATCTGTGATTTTTGTGAAGAAGATACCCTGTTTATTTTGAAGAAAGATGTTAATTTTGTATTGCTTTTTGTTGGTGACAAAATTAGCATTAGTTCTAAACATTAATCATTAAGGGAGCCACACACTTGCCTGTTTTATAATTGACAAAGCACTTTCCTTCCAAAGAGCTAATGTTGTGAATAGTGTAAACATGAACTTCTTAACACCCAATAGATAATCAAGGATAAGAGAAGTTGAAGAAATTTACCTCTAAACTTTTGGTTACTAGAGGAACTTGAGCTTGAAGCTGTCTTCTCATTCTATGTCCAACAGTTTTGTCAATGCTGCCCAATATGATAGGATATCTGTTTTATAATTTTAAATATTTACCCTGTTTGAAGAGTAAATTTACTTTAAATACTAATCTATCCTAGATTCCTTTCAATGAAGCTATATGTCATATTAGCCTTTTGGATTCCCACACCATAGTAAGTCTAATATTATTCTGGAGGATTCTTAGAAATCCAAACTTGTGGTTAAAGTCTTAGAAATAAAGTCTAAGGCATTGAGATCAGAAAAAAATGAATTCCTGTCATTTTAAATGAGCATATCATTGGGCATTTGGGAAACAATTAATTGGAGAAAAGAAGATGAGAACAACCTGAAGCAAAATAGATTGGAACTAAATGGAACTGAACAGAATGGGAAGAACTGAATGGAATATAATTGAAATGAAACCCTGACTGTGTTATAGCTTATCAGAGTAGTGGTAGAAACTTGAAGGCTTGGTTAAATGACACTTCGTTTCCTCGATAAACTCACAAGGATCACAAAGTTCATAATAACTCTGGTTTTTTCCCAATGAGCAGGGGGAAATGCTCCATTTCTCATCAAAGAATATATCCAGAGAGTCCCTGATTCTTTGAAAAAGTTACTCTCACATGCTTCTTAGTGAAGAGCCTTGTTATTATGGTGAATCATGGGTGAGATAGGGTTGTAGGTGGACCTCAAAGTTTCATAAGCAGCCAGAGCTATGATACAGGGTGGAGGGCAAGGCAGAGATCCAAGACCAGCAAGTCAATGAAAGGTGCTGATGGAGGAATGAATTAGCTTAACTTATGGCAGGGTGTGGTGCCAAGTGAGCCCAGGCCACAGGGCCAAGCAAATACCAAGAATTTTTATATAGCCAGAAAATTGGGCCTGACATGGAAGCAAATCATAAAATTTCATCCAAGAGCTTTTGGGAAGAGTTCACTTTTGTGCCAGCTATATCCCAAGATAATGGCCCAGACAGAGGCTGAATATTGTGGGAACTGCATATATAAGACAAGCTACTGTCGATTTTCCTTCAAGTCCATTGTCACACTGAAGAAGAGACCATTTAGGAGTCCACTTATGTAAGACTCTATCAGCAATGGAAGACTAAGCAAGTAAATAAGTCAATACATATTCTTCCACAGTATTTTTCCATGATAGAAAAAATGGAAGAACCTCAGAGTCACATTTTCAATCAAGATTTTAATTAGTCTTGTCAGGGTCCAGTTTTCATCTCACAATAGTGAACACCCTTTCAGCCATGAGCAGTGAAAAGCCAGGGCCTCGGCATCCTTACAAGCTACCTAGAGATAATCAGAGATTTATAAGAGATTCAATGTCTCAGTAGCAGAACACAATATACCACACTTTAACAGTTTAGTCTTGCAGCTGTGATAAGCTGGCTTCCTTGACAGTTGCTGGTTATTAAACATATAGAAACAATGGGACATATTAGAAAGAATATTGGATGTGAAAAAGAGGAGCTGGATTCAAATCCTACCTCTAGCACTTAGTAACTAAGTGTAACCATAAGCAAATCATTCCACCACTACCATTTCATAGCCTCCCAGAGTTTCCTCATCTATAAATAAGGAGTTAGATTAGTTGACCTCTGAGGTTTGTTAAACATCTAAGTCAATCATTCCATGATATGACCCCTGCTGAAGAAGAGTAATTTGTCAACCTTCTCCTAAAACTGTATTATAATCCCTGAGCATTTCTTCTGATCTTCCTTAAGCCCATAGGTTTTGTGATAACGCCATTCAATAAACTCCAATGGCTTTCTATTACCTCCGGGATCCAACACAAAAAATCTTCTGTTAGACTTTTAGAGCTTTTCATAATCTGGACTCTTCCTATCTTTCCAGTCATCTTATACTCTGTAGTCAGATAACTAGCCTCCTGGCAAATCCTCCAATAGGACAATCCATCTCCCAACTCCAAACATTTTCACTTAGAATTAGAATTCACTTAGAATTCACTTAGAATTCTCATTTCTGCTTCCTGGCTTCCCTGACTCAATTAAAGTCTTAGTTAAAATTCAATCTTCTGCAAGAAGCTTTTCCTAGCCCTCCTTAATTTTAATACCTTCCCTTTGAGCTGTATCATATATATATATATATATATATATATATATGTGTGTGTGTGTGTGTGTGTGTATGTGTGTGTGTACATGCACATCTTGTTTGTACATAGTTGTCTGCATGTTGTCTAACCCATTGTATAGTGAGTTCTTTCAGAACATTCTTTTGAGGGGAACTTTCTTTGTATCCCAGTACTTAGCATATTATCTGGCACATATTTGGCACTTACTAAATGTCTGTTGACTGACTGTAAAGCTGTCTCAGTCAGAAGCTTGCAATTTGTATTACTTATCCCACGTATTTAAATAGACAGGGTTTCAGGTTCCAAGAAGTCATAGAAGTCAGACCAACAAGAATAACACTAGTAAGAAAACAATACCTAAAGTAAGTTCCGATTCTAGATCAGATACTATTTGCTTTCTGTCATGTTTCATGTCATTTTATTAGATGTGGATTTCTTCAGGTGTCAATTATAATCAAAAGGGAATTGGAAGCTTGCAATAAAGCCCTAATTTAATTCTTCTGTCTAGGAGAATTGAATTTTGGTTTAAAATGTTTAGATGTGTCACTTAATTTTTTTGATAATTCAAATATGAAAGGATGGGACAGTTAGGTGGCACAGTGTATAGAGCACCATCAGGTCCGGAGGACCTGAGTTCAAATCTGACCTCAGAGACTTAACACTTCTTAGTTGTGTGACCCTGAGAAAGTCATTTAACCCCAATTACCTCAGGGAAAAAAAATAACTCAGGAAATTGGGGCAGAAATGAAGGCGGGATAGTTCACTTCTTTCTGTCCCCAGACCACAAATAGCACCTGTAACTTTAGTTACTTAGAGTTATACTTGAAGCTTGTTAATTGTTACACATTAGAATTGATTTATTGTTTTGTTGATAGTTAAGATTTGAGAAAGTGATGAGTAAAATGTGAATTCAGATCAAATTTAAAAGTGTCCTTCCATACTTCTCTGCCCTGTCCCCCTCCTCTGAGAGCCCTGTCATTATTTTTTTTATTTTTTATTTTTTTGTTTTACTAATACACCACTGTATTGTTCAATAAACATAGCTGGAACTCAGCAGTGATGCAATAGAAAGTTAAAGCAATGAAATCATTACTAAACTGATTGTGGAATAATAATAATGATAATAAAATAACACAATAATAACAAAAATGATAATAACTAGAACTCATATCACTTCAAGGTTTTTAAAATACTTCGCATCATGATGTCTTTTGGTCCTCAGAATGTCCCTAATTATGTGCTTCTTTTGGTCTTCCTAGAAGAATTTTGTCTAAGATAGGATCAGGAGAAGGAGTGTGGATAGTTCAGTTGGGAACAACAATGCAAAATAAAGTGATTATGCTTTGGAAAACTAACTGGATTAAGAGAAAAACCACCTGAGATCGAGCCTAGCCACTAACCCTAATTAGATGTGAGACCTTACACAAGTCACCTAATTTATCTTGCACTTCAGTTTCGCATTTATAAAAAATAGATTAGACTAAGTTACTTATAAGTCCTAAATATCTATGAAATATTAATGGCACACCAAAAGACTTTTCTTTGGATTCAAAGAAAATCAATGCATATGCATCGCTAGCAAAGTATTATTAGCAGCATATTTTGATCTTTTTCAGTTATTATTATTGTGTGCATGTATTTTCATACTCTGCATATGCTAGCAACAACTAGGCATTATTATGATTTCCTGACAGCCAGGGCAGTAATATTGTGGGACCTCATACTAAGAATTAATTCATGTTCAGAAGCTACATTGTGAAATAAAAGGAGAGTTATATAAGCATAGATTTCAGGAATTGTGTCTACCCAGAGCTAAAGATGCAGAAGCTGGTGATAGAATTTAGAAAGACAATAAGCTATTTATTAGTTGTCCTTTGGTATATACTTCTACTGTCAAGATATAGGTGAGTTGAGTTCAACAATAGTGATGTGTACTTTTTTTTATCTATTTGCATGGCTTGGAAAGAAACTGGAGAGACCTGAACACCTAGGAATTCTGTCAAATGAGACTTTGCTTTGGCCTAATCTCTGAAGGGCATTTCAATTTTCCCCAGGGCACAACTTGCCCTCTGGCAGGATCTGGCTGGGCACGTGTCCTTTAGCTATGAATGTTGATTATTTCTATTTGTACCCAGTCCTATATTTATGGATAATCTATTGAGGACGGAAATATGGCTCAGGTGAGTGGGAGTGACAGGGCTGTATTTAATGGTTATGGCAAATAACCCTCTAACGGCCAAAAGAGCATCATATCTCATGGTTATGATGTCTTCAAAAGGTGATATTTCTGGCTGTGTCATCATAGCTGTGAAAAGCATTTTCTCAGCAGCTGAGAAAAATGAAAAGAACGTGATGTGATGGAGGGGCACTACAGACATACTAGTATTAATCACCCCACCCTCAGTTCCTCAGGTGTCACCCATGTATAACTAGAGAGATGCTGTTTTTCTTGGATATACCCTGCAAAGTACACAGAGGGAGAAGCTCAGCATCCTGAAACTATGTATGAAGAGCTTGTAGGTGCTATGAAGCTGCCCCAAGGAAAAATTAGAATGCAGGCAGTTTTTTTTCCTAACTCCTTATCTCTTTTATTAACACCTGTCTCATACTTCCTGGCACCACCCTTATACCATATCTAAGATCAATGCTCTCATGCTACACCTGTCTCCCAGATTGTCTTGATTTATGCAATTCTGTCTTAATGTATAATCTAAGCTCTTGTTATTTATTGCCTGGTAGAATAGTATTAGCTTTACTTAGCTGAACTCTCAGTCCAATTTCTCCTGGGCAGTTCTGGACTATTGGCTATTGACTCATTTTCAAATATAATATCATTCCTTAGTCAATCTATTTTCTCTTCCAATACTGGGAGAAATGGTGTAGGAGAATGGAAGAATTGGTGCCATCATAGAGAGTTAAACTTTGAGGAATCAGCCAGGTGGCTCAGCAGAAAGAATTCTGGACCTGGAATCAAGGAAGAGATGGTTTCAAATCTGATCTGATACTTACTAGCTCTGTGATCCTGGGTAAGTCATTTTATCACTGCCTCAATTTTCCCATCTCTAAAATGGGAAAATAATAGCTTCTACCTTGCAAGGTTGCTGTAAAGATCAAATGAGGTCATTTAAAAATATTTAGCACAGTTACTAGTACATAGTAAGTGCTATATAAATGTTATTATTGTTATTTTATCCTTGTTTCAAATATTTCTAAACATGTACAAATTGTAGACTCACAGATGGTGATACTCAGAGTTGAACCTATTCAGGTAGGTATGACCAGAATCTATTATTTCATTTCTTCTCATCATTCTGCTTCTCCTAATTTGATCTAGCATAGCATTTATTAGCATTTATTCTTTTGGTTACCATTTCATCCCACTGACATATGGTAATTATAGTAAAACACTCAGATCCAGTTCCAGAAGAACTTATTTTTTAACAATTCTTTTTTTTTCAGTTCTTCATTCTTTACTTATAAAATTTATTTTTGACAAGTATGAAGCTTTATATTGATCTTTTTTCAACAAAATCTTATTCATCTTGGTCCATCATTCTTCTCAGTTTATATTTGGTGGCACCTTGATTTTTACACACTTTTAGTTACTAACATGTCATAAATTCAATTTTAAAACTTCTATCTAAGCCTTCATCCAAAAGTTATTGATTTAAAAAAAATTTAACATCACCAAGTCAGTTTCTGAGGTACTCCATTGTAGTCTTTCTTCCAAACTAATCTTGATCCATTCAATTAGTTTCATATTCACCTAAGAGGATTATGGATTAGCTGATAGTTCTATAGTTTATTGAAAAGCACAGCATGAGAAATGTTGTCAAATGCTTTTCTGAAATATTAGGATAGTATGTCTTCTTTATTTCCATAATTTAGTCTAGTTATCCTGTCAAAAAAGGAATTGAAAATAGTCTGGCCTGATTTCTTCTCTGTGGAACCATGGAAGATTTCAGGAATCGTTGCTTCCCTTACTAAGCAATCAGAAATGATTCCCTTTTAAGTGTGTTCTAAGAATGTTGTCAAGAATAAAAGTCAAATGTGCTGATTGATCATTTGCAGATGCCATACTCTTAACTTGAAAAAAAAATAGAGACATTTTCTCTTCTCTAGTCCTATGGATCATTTCATTTTCTTTAGTTACTTTCAAAGATTACTGAGTTGTTTAACAATTTCAGCTTCCTAACCTTTAAAAAGTCTAAGAGATATTTCATTCACATATGGTAATTTGAACTTAAAAGTATTTTACTACTTCCTTATTTATTTCAGCTTTTCATTCCATTGTAACCCTTCTAATCTATCTTTTCCAAATGTACAATGGTCCTCCTTGGATGGGGGGGAAAATCAAGCAGGCAAATAATAATTTTAATCTATACTTCAAATGTGCAATAATCTTCCTGGGGGAGGCAGAATAGGGAACAAGCAAGCAAATGAGAATTAAGTGGTTCAGCCTCCTTACCTTTATCATCCTACCATCTACCTAGAAAAAGTCATCTCTTCTTTGATCTTCCTCTCCTTCCCTTTCTTTAGCATGAAAATCCTTTTTTCTTTGCATGCACCCCCAGACTTAGATTATTCTAGGTTTAGTGTTTGTGATGAAATTCTTATAAAATCATGCTGCTCTTTTGTATTCATACTCAGTTATTTGCCCTTGCTTCCATCTTCTATAGATATCTATCTCAAATCTTAGTCAGCCAATGAATTTTCTATACATCCACATTATTCTCTTTAGATAGTGCCCCCTTTTCTCAGAATTCTCTTTCATTCTTTCTTTCAAATTTCATTTTAAATCTTCCATTCTTCTTAAACTGACTTCCCCTGTATAATTCCCCTATAAATTGTTAGCCTATTGAATCCTATTTGAGCTTACTCTGAATCATTTTAAATATACTCTCTGCAAGTTTAGATAGCATTTCAAACTACACTTAGTTTCTTTCCTTCTCTTTTTTTTTAAATTTTATTTTATTTAATAATAACTTTGTATTGACAGAATCCATGCCAGGGTAATTTTTTACAACATTATCCCTTGCACTCGCTTATGTTTCGTTTTTTTCCCCTCCCTCCCTCCACCCCCCCCACCAAGATGGCAAGCAGTCCTATATATGTTAAATATGTTGCAGTATATCCTAGATATAATAAATATTTGCAGAACCAAACAGTTCTCCTGTTGCACAGGGAGAATTGGATTCAGAAGGTAAAAATAACTCGGGAAGAAAATCAAAAATGCGAATAGTTCACATTCGTTTCCCAGTGTTCTTTCTTTGGGTGTAGCTGTTTCTGTCCATCATTTATCCATTGAAACTCAATTAGGTCTCTTTGTCATAGAAATCCACTTCCATCAGAATACATCCTCATACAATATCGTTGTCGAAGTGTATAATGATCTCCTGGTTCTGCTCATCTCACTTAGCATCAGTCCATGTAGGTCTCTCCAAGCCTCTCTGTATTCATCCTGTTGGTCATTTCTTACAGAACAATAATATTCCATAACATTCATATACCACAATTTGCCCAGCCATTCTCCAATTGATGGGCATCCATTCATTTTCCAGTTTCTAGCCACTACAAACAGGGCTGCTACAAACATTTTGGCACATACAGGTCCCTTTCCTTTTTTTAGTATCTCTTTGGGGTATAAGCCCAATAAGTTTCTTTCCTTCTCAATAATATTTTATGATGAAATAATCATTTCCCCATGAGATTCCTATGATAAATTCGGAGCTGGAACTGAACTCAGAAGTCCTTCTATCCAGCCCTTTCTTTAACTGATGAGGACATTGAGGCCCAGAAAAATTAAGTGACTTAACTATAGTCATGTACATTGTGAGTTAAGATTCAAACCTAGTTCTTCTCATTCCAAATCCCTTCTTCCTTTCCACTATATTGTGTTGCTTTTCCTTTTTCTTATTCAAAATCAGGTCCAGGATAAAAATTTGCTGTATTCTTTCTTCTATCTTTTGCAGAATTAAATCATCATTGACAAGTAATAAGTAAATCAATTGCTCTGCTTTCAGTAAAGAGAGAAAAAGAAAGAGAGAGACAGAAGAGGGAGAGAGACAGGGACAGAGACAGAGACAGAGAGACAGAGACAGAAAGAAAGAGGAGGGAAGAAGGGAGGGAGAGAGAGAGAGAGAACCAGCAGATGTTTGCTGAATAGAAATATCCCATGATGACAATGTCATGGATCCATAACAGGTTTGTGATTTGTTTCCCAAACCCCTGATCTAATTCCTCCACCTTTACAGGTGCTGTGCAATACACTCTTAGAAAAATATTGTTTCTCTTTTCATCGATCCTCATCCAAATATTCTCCATCATGTCCCTCTCTCCAGTTCCAGGTTTCCTCACATGAGTATAAATTCTTAATTATTATTGTACTTAATTATTATTTCCTTTAAAATAAGATATCCTCTTCCAGAGCCAAAGTCCAGGCCCAAGTACCATCCTACGTAATCTAAATGATATTATGATATCAGTTTTATCTCTTTTCATAAATTTCCATTAGCGATCTATACCTCCTGCACATCTAATAGACATCTAAAAATAAAGATTTTTATTATTATCTTTTTTAGAGATTGTCTCTTGTAAATGACTAGTCATCTCTTCTGCAACTGAGGTGTACATAATAGTTTAATGTTTGCAAAATATGTTATATAAATTATTTCATTTGATTGCCACATTAGACACATAGGGGTATAAAGAACAATAGCTATTATTAAACCCAAAATACAAATGAATAAACTGAGCATAAGAGAAGTCATTTGCCTGTGAACACATTAGAATGTGTTCTGGGCAATATTAGAACTTATAGTTCTTCTTACTCTAAATCTAGCTCTCTTCCCACAACTCTATTATACCATTATTATCTCTGGTTCCAGACTCACTAAATCCATATGAACAGTTTCCTGCCTTCTTCCTTGTCGTTTTAAAGCTATTTTTATTAGATCTGCACAAATAAATTCAGGATGTTCAAAAAGTCTTAATATATTTTTAAGCATAGCACTCAAATATTTGTTGATTTGAATTGAAATTTTTTTATACATATGTTTCATTCATTTTGGACAATTTCTTCAAATTTATGCAGATTAGAGCACACAGAGGACACTTAACTACCATTCTCAGAATTCTTTGGGAAACCTTGAAGGGCTATACTTCCAACACTGTAGCACATGAGCCCCCACCAATGTACTTCCCAGTAATAATCAGACAATAGATTTAATTAGATTTGAGCAAAGGCACTTACTAAAATGATAAATCAGAAAATAGTAGTTACAGAAACATTTCCACAAAAAAAGTCTCATGTAAATTCTTCTACATATATAAACAGTATCCATAAGATAAGTGGCTTCAAATTTAGAGTACAATGGTAGTGAGGAATATATATATATATAATATATATATATATATATATATATATATATATATAAAATCTATGTGGCAAATTCACAATTGCTGCTACAGGTAGTCTTTTATCTCTTTAATATAGTCCTTATAAAGCTCATCTTAGGTAACTCTGCTGGACTCTTAGAATTTGTGCTTTCCTAGAGTCCACAAATGGCACTTCTTTCATCCACAGGGAAAAGGTCACATTTTCCGAAGCTACTTTTCTTCATAACTCCTGGTATTGAATGTCCTTTATTCTTTTAGAGTATCTTCATCCAAATCCTTTTGTGTGACTATCTTTCTACATTTTTTTTTGTCCTCAGTATGTCTCTTCCCATTGTCTCCTTCTGGTCTAGCCTTTCTGATCCCAGGAAGATGCATTATTTGTATCTTATTTCATTCATGGTGCAGTCTTTTTAATGACATGATAAATGGAATAGGAGGAAGAAAGAAATGGACAGACAGAAATGAGAGAGAGAGACAGAGAGAGACAGAGACACACAGAGAGAAATCTAATTTCCTCTTATCCTTGTTACTACAAAATAATAATAACAGATCTCTATCAGGGATCTGCCTCCACTCTTGAATTGTAATCCTCAATTCTTACAGTCAGAGTTTTCACCTGTAGACCAATTTGCTTTCTAGCACATATACACATATTTATACCTATGCCTATGCATATATGTATGTAATGTATATGTATAAATGTACATAATTTGTGTGTGTAGACCCAAGAACATATCTGATTCTCTCAACCAACTACAAGATGTTTTCTGTGTGGTACTGTGGCTTTATCCAATGGCCAAAATCTTCTAACCCTCTAAAACTGATTTTGGATTTATTTACAAATTGTGAAATTATTGAAAATTTTCTAAATATCTACTTTACAGGGTTGATTGGTGAATTGATTCAATTGCGGTTTCTAGGACTGCATTAATCAAGTTATATGGTGAATGGATAAACCCTTCCTCCATTATATATTATATTATTTATAGAGCCTTTTTATGAAATGAAAACCATCATTTAAATCTCATAAAAACTTTGTGCAGTAGGTAGGACAATTTTTATTATCTTTATATTTTACAGTTGAATAAACAAGCTCAAAGAAATAAAGCAATGGCCAGCAAATGGCAAAGCAGAAGTAAAATCACAGTCATTTGAGTCATTGTCAGTACTTTGCTGAATACATGGAGCTAGAGAAGGAATTATGGATTTCTCATCTTCACTATTGGAAAAATAACCCCAGAGACAATGCACCAGTAATTTCCTTTATAGGACATGGTTAACAAATAGCCAACAAGTACATGTTGACATTACATACATATTATTCTTGTTGTTAGTTTTTGTTATTAGTCTTTCTTCATTGCACACACTGACATTAATTGACACTTTTAGTTGCTCTAAATTTTAGTTGCACTGTGTAAGTGATATTAATGTTTGCTGGGTTAATAGGCCACTTCACTGTCACCTCATAAAATAGCTATTTTTAAGGCACAGCTCAAGTACCACCTTCTTTAGCAATTTTGTATTTAATTGTATTCATTTTCTTTATATTTATATTTATATATTCATAAATGTATTCTCAATGCCTTTCACAGTGCCTGATGTCTAGTAGATACTTTACAAATACTTCATGATTGATTGAATGATTCAAAAAAGAAAATACCAGGCAAATGTGGCCACCTGGCAAAGTGATCAGTTGCAGGGACTGGCATCAGAAAGTCCTAAACTTCATGGTTATTTCTGACTCTCAAAGTGGGATGACTGAGCAAGTCATTTAACTGCTATCTACCTCAGGCTTCCCTAGGACTTATCTGCTAGGTCAAAGACTGGTGGAAATAAGCACTAAAATGCTCATACCAGGAGTTTCTAACTATGGATGAAATCACATCTCCTCTGGGCATTTGGGGATTGAACAAAACAAAAAATGATGCATATACCATACACACAAAATATATAACACAGAAGGGGTGAGCCCAATTGATCGTTCCTTGTTTAGGAAATAGCAGGAAAATTCTTGAGTCTCTCTAGCACCTACCATTCTGAATAAATGATAGTCTGATGAAAGATCTCTGATGCAGCAACTTCCCTCATTTATTTGTCACTATAAACAATTGCATAAGAGAAATTCAAATTCTGTTTCATGGCTCCAAATGAGGGCATCAGCTTCTTAATTTAATTTTGTTTTATTTTCAATTCCAAATTCCCTTTCTCTGTTTTCCCTCCACTTGAAACAGCAAGAAAAACAAAGCCCATTACAAATATGAAACATGAAAAAACAAAAGGGTGTCATTTTCTATGTGATGCATTGGCTCTAGAATGACAAAGGACAAAGGCAATTTACAACTTGTAAAGGAATTTGCTCAAATCTTAGATTTAACTGTCTAGGACAGAGAGCCAAACAAGTTGGACTGACTGAGTGAGAGAAAATCTAACTGATGATACATCATACCATATGAAGACTTTGCCAATGCATGATATATATTTAAATCTTAAATCATAAGGCCCTTTGAAAAGGAAGGTATTTTAAATCTGTATATACATCTGTGCCACCATGTGTACACAGAGATGAGATCCTATATATGGTCTAACTCTCATTTATTTTTGCCTAGGATTTTTTTCTTTAGGTTCTGTCTCTCTCATCTGCTGCTCTTGTGGGCTAAATTCAGTGTGATCTCAGCTACCTGGAATTCTCAGTTCATAATTCATTCTGGATAGCTCACATTATTTTTTTTTATAGCTGTGGGTTTATCCCCTTTAAACATCAAAATTTTTTTCAAATGTTAGCCATTTTGAATGCAAATATTTTAATGAAGTCTGACTTCTTAGGCAAACTACTCTGAATATAATTTAGCTCTTTCTTGATGACTTAGAATCATCAGTATGAACATTGATTATTGTACTGCCTTTGAATATGATGATGAACTATGGGTACATTGATCATTTGTCCTTTACACTAAATAGTCTTACTTTCATTTTGTTCATTTGTTTTTGTGCCCATCTTTTGTAGTATTTATGTTTCCTACATTACTCTTATGCAATCAGTCTTCACTGCTCATTACTGTTACAACCTTTCCTGTAGTGATCTCTCTCCTCCCACCTAATTTCCCTCTTCTAATCTGTTTTGTGTTCAGACACCAGGTAACCAAACTTTTTAGAAATGTGAGTAAAATAGGAATAAACAGTCTCTGAGAAATGGTCTGAAAGGCCATTTTTGAGTAAAATTGTTTAAGTTTTAGTGCATGGATTTTGTGGCACCTGTTTTGGCGGCTCAGAGATCTTTTTTGGCTTCCATCCTGGCTCTCAGCTGTGTTTTCTATAGGAGAGAGAAAAAGCTAAATTTGTATGAGGAGTTTTCATTCTCCTTTCACTGGCTAAATGTGCATAGTCTTCATTCTGCAAATTCATCTTAACTGGGTAGAGCCATCATATAAATCTACATACTGGAAAGCAACCAACAATAGAATCCATTTTACTTGATAGTATAGTCTCACAATCTACTTTTTAACTTCTAGGCAAACTTCTTAATGTTCTATCTACAGAATATGTGGTAGCAGGCTCTTTACCTTTTAAAATAACACTCACAGGCAGAAAATAAGCCTGAAGTACAGCAAGAGAGATGTAAATAAGGGAGTAGAAAGAGTTGTAAAAGCAATGAGAAATAAAAATTGACAAATGATCAATGAACTCTTAGTTCATCATCATATTCTTAGGCAGTACAAAATCATTTTCTCCAATTTCAAATTCATACTTCTCTGATAGACATTTAAAATGCTTCAAATTTTAAATTCAGTCTCTTTTTTCTGGCTTTTTACACATTGTTTACCTTCACAAACTCTAACCACTTTGCTATTCCTTTTGCAACTTATTTCAACTTCTGTCTCTAGGTCCCTTGCATATGTTGTCCTTTATGTCTGCAACAGACTTACTCATCACTTCTAACTCTCAAACTCTCAAAATCCCTAACTTCCTTCAAAGCTCATCCCAAGTGACATTTCTAAAGTAAGTTCTTTTCTAATGTCCTCATCTACTAAGAATTTGCACTCCATTTACTTTGTAAATATTTGTAATCTGTGTATTCATGTACACATTCTTTCCCCAGAGAAAATTCCTTGAAGTTGTCTTTTATTTTAATATCCCAGAACCTAGCATAATGCCTAGCATATTATATATACTTAATGAGAACCTATTGATTATTGAATGATTGACACCTAGCTAAGTAATCTGTGGTCAATTACTTACCTCTCTCTGATTCAGTTCTCATTTATAATATTAAAAGCCTTGGTAGTATATTCTCTAAGATTACTTCCAGACCAAGCATTTTATAGTCTAGAATATTAAGTTTATTTGAGAAACCATTTCTAATGTGGCTATTCTTACCATCCACCTTCCCCTCACACCAATTGCATGCCCTATTTCTGTTATTCTCTAATAGATGTCAATGATAAAGATATATAATAACTTCCATTGATCAATCTTTTGTCAAACATTTGTTAAACTCCTATTGTGTGCTCTTAGTGGTAGCTCTGTGGCATTATATTGCTGATACTCTAGATCTCAGTCCCCAAGAGTGTGTTTCCCATTAACTGTCAGCCAGTAGAATAAATTAGCCTTTAGCAAATATATTTACTAAGAGAGTATGCCAAGAATAATTGTTACAAAAATATTTCTCTTTAAAGTTCAAGACACTATTCAATAAGTAAATGAAGAAATTATTTATGAATAAGATAAATAAGCAAGCAAATAATGCATGATACCTAAATAAATCATTAAAAATAATAATGATAATAATATTTTTGGGAAAAACTTCACATTGGGAACATTAATTTCTAAGGTAGATAAAACATTTATAGATTTGACTATTCTGGTTAAATGAAAGTTACCATGTATTCTGTAAAGCAACTAGCAATTTTCAGGGTTCATTCTGAATAAAATAAAATTAAATTATGCTGATTCTAAATAAATGTTTCTTGAATGATTAAAAATACATTTCATTATTATGTGTGGTCTTCAAAATAATATTTCTAAACATGATAGCCTTCTATCCAATATTATAGATGGAATTAGGCAAGGTAGAGTAGCTTACACTGAAGTAGCACTGACTCTAAATACATAGCCAAGAAGTTGCCTTTAAAAAAAAAAATCCCTTGTATAATTTATTAAATTATTTATCATTTACAGAAGTACAATGTAAGGTTTGGATTGATAGCCAAATGTGATCGGTTGTTGTTCAATATTTATGGCTGTTTCAGTCCAAGGTGAATGGAAGTTTATGAAACATTTTTGGGGACTTCCGGCCAAGATGGCGGAGAGGAGGCATATAGCTGTGTAAGCTCTGCGTTTTTCTCTCAAAATCCATTTCATTATAAGCCTCTGAATTAATGCTTGACTGAAAAAAAAAAAAACCCACAAATAGTTGCCAAGAGAAGACATCCTTGAAATTCACCAAGAAAGGTCTGGTTTTTGCTTGAGGGCGAGGGCTGGGACGGTTTTAGAGAGGGCGCAGGTTGAGGGCAGGTGGCGGCAGCGAGAGTACGGGAGCAGCTCATAGCCGAGCAGACTGGAGAGGGGGTGGGATGTGATCTCAGCCGTCTCTGCAAGGGGGGGGGAGCTTTGCTACAGGATTGGATACTTTGCCCTGGCAGCAAGCCAGCAGCCCAGGAGAGAAGCTAAAAACATGTGTGTGTGGGGGGGAGGGGGGTGTTGAAGAATACAACCCCAAACAGCTGGAGTCTCTCAGCACCCAGACACCCCTCCCCCACAGTGTCTCAGCATGTTCTCCGAATCTCAGAGCGCAGGCGTAGCACAGTCTGGCTAGTGCCTCACTGCTGCCCCTGCAGTCTGTAGAGGAAGCACGGTAACACCACCCAGCCCCTCCCCCCAAAAAAGCAGACTCCATTTAAGGTTTTTTTCTTTTTTTCTTTGCTAGTTTGTCTTTGATTCTTTGACAAAATGAGCAAAAAATTGAAGAGGACTTTAACCATTGACAGCTTCTATACAGATAGAGAGCAGACTCTAAATCCTGAGGAGACTAAAAACAGATTGTCTCCAGGTGAATCCCCAAAGGAAGAGATCATCTGTTCCTCAGCACAGATGAATCTCATAGAAGAAATTAAAAAGGCTCTCACAAGGGAGCTAGAAGAAAAATGGGAAAAGGAGAGGGAGGCTTGGCAAAAGAATCTGGAGAAGTCATTGAACTCATTTAAAGACAGAGTGGAAAACAAAATAAAATCCTTGAAAAATAGGATTAGTGAACTGGAAACAGAAAATAGCTATCTAAAAAATATAATTGGTGAAATGGAAAAAAATTCCATAGAACAAAAGAACTCAATTGGACAACTAGAAAAAGATTTTTAAGAAGTGAGTGAAGAAAATACTTCATTGAAAATCAGAATTGAACAAATGGAATTGAATGACTCGAGGAGACAAGAAGAATCAGTCAAGCAAATCCAAAAAAATCAAACAATGGAAAAGAATGTGAAATACCTTCTGGGGAAAACAACAGTCCTGGAAAACAGATCCAGGAGAGAAAATCTGAGAATCATTGGACTTCCAGAAAAGCAGGATGAAAAAAAAGAGCCTGGACAATATTTTCCAGGAAATTATCAACGAGAACTGCCCAGAAGTCATAGAAACAGAGAGTAAAATAGACATTGAAATAATTCATTGATCACTTACTGAAAGGGATCCTAAAATCAAAACACCAAGAAATATAGTGGCCAAATGCCAGAACCCTCAGATGAAGGAAAAAATATTGCAAGCGGCTAGAAAAACCCAATTCAAGTATCGAGGAGCCACAATAAGGATCACCCAGGATCTAGCAGCATCCACATTAAAAGATCGAAAGGCCTGGAATATGGTATTCGAAAGGTTAAGGAACTTGGTATGCAACCAAAAATAACTTGCCCAGGCAGAATGAGCATCTTTTTCCAGGGAAGAAGATGGACATTCAATGAAATAAGCAAATTTCACCTATTTTTGATGAAAAAGCCAGAACTTAACAAAAAGTTTGATCTACAAATATAGGACTTAAGAGAAACCTAAAAAGGTAAAAATAAATCTTGGGAACTATATTTCTGCTATAAAGATGTATAAAGAATACATGTATACCTTGTTCTAGAAACTAGATGTGGAAAGGACATTGCACCAGAAAAAAGGGTAAAGTGGGGGCACTACATCTCATGAAGAGGCAAAGGAAACCTATTATATCTGAGAGAAAGAATGGAGGGGGATGAATATAGTGTGTATCTTATTGCCTTCAGAATTGGCTTTAAGAGAAAAAATTTAGACATATTCAATTTATGGTGAAACTTCTCCCACCTCATTGAAAAGTGAGAAGGGAAAAGTGAAAAGGGAAGGAATAAGCTAAGTGGAAGGGAATACGGAAACTGGGTGGGAAAGGGGTAAGATAGGGGGAGGAACTCTAAGGTGGAGGGAGGGATACTAAAAAGGGAGGGCTGCGAGAAGCAAGTGGTGCTCACAAGCTTAATACTGGGAAGGGGGTAAGGAGGAAAGAAGGGAGAAAAGCATAAAGAGGGCTTAACAAAATGGCAAGTAATACAGAATTGGTCATTTTAACCATAAATGTGAACGGGCTAAACTCCCCCATAAAGAGGAAGCGGTTAGCAGAATAGATTAAAAGCCAGAATCCTACAATATGTTGTTTACAGGAAACACATCTGAAGCAGGGAGATACATGTAGAGTAAAAGTAAAAGGTTGGAGCAAAATCTACTATGCTTCAGGTGAAGTAAAAAAACCAGGGGTAGCCATCCTGATCTCAGATCAAGCTAAAGCAAAAATTGATCTAATTAAAAGAGATAAGGAAGGGCACTATATCTTGCTAAAGGGTAGCATGGATAATGAAGCAATATCAATAGTAAACATATATGCACCAAGTGGTGTAGCATCTAAATTCTTAAAAGAGAAATTAAGAGAGCTGCAAGAAGAAATAGACAGCAAAACTATAATAGTGGGAGATCTCAACCTTGCACTCTCAGAATTAGATAAATCAAGCCACAAAATAAATAAGAAAGAAGTCAAAGAGGTAAATAGAATACTAGAAAAATTAGATATGATAGATCTCTGGAGAAAATGTAATGGAGACAGAAAGGAGTACGCTTTCTTTTCAGCAGTTCATGGAACCTATACAAAAAGTGACCACATATAAGGACATAAAAACCTCAAACTCAAATGCAGTAAGGCAGAAATAGTAAATGTGTCCTTTTCAGACCACGATGCAATGAAAATTACATTCAACAAAAAGCTAGGGGAAAGTAGACCAAAAAATAATTGGAAATTAAAGAATCTCATACTAAAAAATGATTGGGTGAAACAGCAAATCATAGACATAATTAATAACTTCACCCAAGAAAATGATAATAATGAGATATCATACCAAAATGTATAGGATGCAGCCAAAACGGTAATAAGGGGAAATTTCATATCTCTAGAGGCCAATTTGTATAAAATAGAGAAAGAGAAGGTAAATGAATTGGGCTTGCAACTAAAAATGCTAGAAAAGGAACAAATTAAAAACCCCCAGTCAAACACTAAACTTGAAATTCTAAAAATAAAAGGAGAGATCAATAAAATTGAAAGTAAAAAAAACTATTGAATTAATTAATAAAACTAAGAGTTGGTTCTATGAAAAAACCAACAAAATAGACAAACCCTTAGTAAATTTGATTTAAAAAAGGAAAGAGGAAAATCAAATTGTTAGTCTTAAAAATGAAAAGGGAGAACTCGCCACTAATGAAAAGGAAATCAGAGCAATAATTAGGAGTTACTTTGCCCAACTTTATGCCAATAAATTTGACAACTTAAATGAAATAGAATACCTCCAAAAATATAGCTTGCCCAAACTAACAGAGGAAGAAGTAAATATCCTAAACAGTCCCATCTCAGAAAAAGAAATAGAACAAACTATCAACCAACTCCCTAAGAAAAAATCCCTAGGACCAGATGGATTTACATGTGAATTCTATCAAACATTTAAAGAACAATTAACTCCAATACTTAATAAACTATTTGAAGAAGTAGGGATTGAAGGAGTCCTACCAAACTCCTTTTATGACACAGACATGGTACTGATACCTAAACCAGGTAGGTTGAAAACAGAGAAAGAAAATTATAGACCAATCTCCCTAATGAATATTGATGCTAAAATCTTAAATAAAATATTAGCAAAAAGATTACAGAAAATCATCCCCAGGATAATATACTATGACCAAGTAGGATTTATAGCAGGAATGCAGGGCTGGTTCAATATTAGGAAAACTATTAGCATAATTGACTATATCAATAACCAAACAAACAAAAACCATATGATCATCTCAATAGATGCAGAAAAGGCATTTGATAAAATCCAACATCCATTCCTAATAAAAACACTTGAGAGCATAGGATTAAATGGACTTTTCCTTAAAATAGTCAGGAGCATATATTTAAAACCTTCAGTAAGCATCATATGCAATGGGGAAAAACCAGAACCTTTCCCAGTTAGATCTAGAGTGAAGCAAGGTTGCCCACTATCACCATTATTATTCAATAGTGTATTAGAAACACTAGCCTCTGCAATAAGAGTCAAGAAAGAGATTAAAGGAATTGGAGTAGGCAATGAAGAAACCAAACTATCACTCTTTGCAGATGATATGATGGTATACCTAGAGAACCCCAGAGATTCTACTAAAAAGCTATTAGAAATAATTCATAATTTTAACAAAGTAGCAGGATGCAAAATAAATCCCCATAAATCCTCAGCATTTTTATACATCACCAACAAAATCCATCAGCAAGAGATACAAAGAGAAATTCCATTCAAAATAACTGTTGATAGCATAAAATATTTGGTAATCTACCAAAGGAAAGTCAGGAATTATATGAGGAAGATTACAAAACACTTTCCACACAAATAAAGTCAGACTTAAATAATTGGAAAAATATTAAGTGCTCTTGGATAGGCTGAGCGAATATAATAAAGATGACAATACTCCCTAAACTAATCTATTTATTTAGTGCTATACCAATCAGACTTCCAAGAAATTATTTTAATGATCTAGAAAAAATAACAATAAAATTCATATGGAAGAACAAAAGATCAAGAATCTCAAGGGATTTAATGAAAAAAAAATCAAATGAAGGTGGCCTAGTTGTACTTGATCTAAAATCATATTATAAAGCAGCAGTCACCAAAACCAGTTGGTATTGGCTAAGAAATAGATTAGTTGATCAATGGAAAAGGTTAGGTTCACAAGACAGAATAGTCAACTATAGCAATCTAGTGTTTGACAAACCCAAAGATCCTAACTTTTGGGTTAAGAATTCATTATTTGATAAAAACTGCTGGGATAACTGGAAATTAGTATGGCAGAAATTAGGCATGGACTCACACTTAACACCATATACCAAGATAATATCAAAATGGGTCCATGACCTAGGCATAAAGAACGAGATTATAAATAAATTAGAGGAACATAGGATAGTTTATCTCTCAGACTTGTGGAGGAGAAAGAAATTTGTGACCAAAGATGAACTAGAGACCATTACTGATCACAAAATAGAAAATTTTGATTATATCAAATTAAAAAACCTTTGTACAAACAAAACTAATGCAAACAAGATTAGAAGGGAAGCAACAAACTGGGAAAACATCTTCACAGTTAAAGGTTCTGATAAAGGTCTCATTTCCAAAATATAGAGAGAACTGACTCAAATTTATAAGAAATCAAAATGGTTAAAGGATATGAACAGACAATTTTCAGATGATGAAATTGAAACTATTACCACTCATATGAAAGAGTGTTCCAAATCACTACTGATCAGAGACATGCAAATTAAGACAACTCTGAGAACCACTACACACCTGTCAGATTGGCTAAGATGACAGGAAAAAATAATGATGAATGTTGGAGGGGATGTGGGAAATCTGGGACACTGATGCATTGTTGGTGGAGTTGTGAATGAATCCAACCATTCTGGAGAGCAATCTGGAATTATGCCCAAAAAGTTATCAAAATGTGTATACCCTTTGATCCAGCAGTGCTACTATTGGGCTTATACTCCAAAAAGATACTAAAGAAGGGAAAGGGACCTGTATGTGCCAAAATGTTTGTGGCAGCCCTGTTTGTAGTGGCTAGAAACTGGAAATTGAATGGATGCCCATCAATTGGAGAATGGCTGGGTAAATTTTGGAATATGAATGTTATGGAATATTATTGTTCTGTAAGAAATGACCAGCAGGATGAATACAGAGAGGCTTGGAGAGAGTTACATGAACTGATGCTAAGTGAAATGAGCAGAACCAGGAGATCATTATACACTTCGACAATGATATTGTATGAGGATGTATTCTGATGGAAGTGGATTTCTTTGATAAAGAGACCTAACTTAGTTTCAATTGATAAATGATGGACAGAAGCAGCTACACCCAAAGAAAGAATACTGGGAAATGAATGTGAACTAATTGCGTTTTTATTTTTCTTCCCGGGTTATTTTTACCTTCTGAATCAACTTCTCCCTGTACAACAAGAGAACTGTTCGGTTCTGCAAACATATATTTTATCTAGGATATATACTGCAACATATCTAACAAATATAGGACTGCTTGCCATCTTGGGGAGGAGGTGGAGGGAGGGAGGGGAAAAATCGGAACAGAAGTGAGTGCAAGGGATAATGTTGTAAAAAAAATTATCCTGGCATGGATTCTGTCAATATAAAGTTATTATTAAATAAAATAAAATAAAATATAAAAAGGTACCCAAAAAATAAATATGAAAAAAAATCTAATCAATTGAAAAATATCAAGTGCTCATGGGTAAACCATGGGTAAACCAAGCTAATATAATAAAAATGACAATACTACAAAAAAAAAAAAGAAACATTTTTAATTGTGTCAATAGGTATACCTTTTAAGGTATCTGTTTCCATATCCTTACATTTTTCCTCTTGAAAATAATTAGATGTAGTTGGAAGCTCAAAAACTCATCTATTAACCTTTTTTTCCCCTTTTCCTAGTAAATATTTGTACTAACTTTCTCTGGACTATTCAATCTTATTTTCATTCTCCAAAAAGCTATAAAATCCTAGAGTGGAAAAACATTGGAAATCAGTTTATCCAGCTCCCTCAACTTACAAATTATATAATAGAAAACTGGATGACATGAGTTGCCTAAGATCATATAGATAGTTAATTTTGGAGATGAATATTGAAATATCTTATCATCTACTCAGTCACTACTCTTACTACTCCCAGTTAGAATCCCTTTATCCAAACCAGAAGCCATGTTTCCCTCTGGGTAGGAATTTCAGCTTAGAACTCTACTCTAGACTGATTTCAATTATCCTGTGAGTTATTGCAATTGGACTAGAAGAGCTCTATCTAACTAGACCTAGAGCATGCTTTACATTTGTTCCTATCTTAGAATATCTTGCCACCTTCCCTACTACTATATGAATAACATTGCTCTTCCAAAGGTAATCAGATCAATGTCCCTATTTTTTGAGACAGTGGACTGACCAATGGCTTACCAGTCTTGTGACTCTTCAGTACAAAAATTTCTTCCTTCTACTCTCATATTTGTCTCCTCCTATTATAAGAGAAGGTCACTAGATCCCAAGCTATAAAAACAAATATCATTTACTTTCCTGTTGAGTTCTTTTTCTTCTTTAAAATATAATAATATGATTCTCTCTGGGGAAGAAAGCAGGTTTCTCGAGGAAAGGTTTTCTGGAGGCAGCCTTAGTATCAGTTCAGATCAAGAATTACCCCAAATGCAGGCAGCTGGTAAAAATACAAACGTTTATTTTCTCCTTCCAAAATAGCCTGGTTAGTTGAGGCCTATCTCTTTTCTTGATTCCAAGAACTCTTGCAGATTGTCCTTTGCTTCTGCCTCTGCTTTCTTCAGCCTCCAATCCAGCTCTACTCTTCATGTAATTCCGGTGAAATCTATCCGAGAGCCTCTGTCTGTTTCTTTTATACGAGAGAAAGGAATTGTGGGATATGAGAGATAGGGAATTATGGGTTTCTTCCCAGAGTGCTCTCTGGCTCTAAGAGCTTCAAAGGAGGTGTGAATTCACAAAGTTACAAAGTTTACTTTGTGAATCTACCATACTTGTGAACTCCAATGAGTAAAGGTGTGAACACAAGTATTGTATCATTTAGTGCTAGTTAGTACCTTGTTTCAGGTTCTGGCCCCAAACATCTTCTTGTAAGATCAGATCAATAATCTATCAACTGTAATGAGTTAGCAGTTTGTAAAGATTCCAACACTTTCCCAGTTGTTCAATGGAGTTCAAGTCAATTCAATGAACATGCACACATATCTTGGTTAATGAAGTGGTTTTTAAAAATGTTTTCTACAATATTAGAAATCTTCTGTTTAAACAAACTTTTGATGTAATTACTATAATTAAATTCTATGAAATTATTTTTGTTGAGTTGAATATCAAACAATGCAAGGCTCATTAACAAACAACCACCATAGCATACTTCATGTTTCCTTGGAGCACAATTTTAGCAACTTTGACTTAGTGAATTAAAAAGCCAGTGTCCGAATAAAGAATGTTTAAGTTCAGCATCAGACTTACATTGACTATGTTATCTTGGGCAAATAATTTAATCTCTCAGGGCTTCCAGACTACTCCAGAGCACTTGCAGATCTGCATTGGTAGACAGAGTTGACTCACCAGGATATTCCTACTGGAATGAAATCATAAAAACACTTCCTTTTTCCCTTTGGTCCAAAATGTACAAAAAAGTGTGCTCAGAGCAGAGGGAATGAGTCAATAGTCCTTACCTTCTAGGATCTTACATTCTTCTGCGAGATAAAACATTTGAATAAATAAGTCAAAATAATTGAATGAGGAGAGAATATTAACAACAAGGATGATCAGGAAAGGTTTCTTTTATAAGCTACATCTACTCTTAGGCTATGAAGAAGTTTGGGATTCTCAGAAGTGAGGTGGGGAAGGAAGGTATTCCACAGATGTGGATAGTAAAGATGAAAACATATAAACAAGAAATGAAGGAAGAAAAGCAGGAAGGTCAGTTTGGCTGGACCAGTGACTACTGGAAAAAGAGATGGAATTCTGAGCTCAGGGAAATCAATGAATCTAGTTTGTCTGGAATGTGGAGTACATCAATGGAGAATAATAGGAAGATGCATCGAGAAAGGTAGATTAGCAGTGGATTATGAAAGGTTTTAGTGTCAAGCTCCGAAATGCATACTTTATCCTCCAGGCAATAGGATGCTCTTGTAGCTTCCTGAGCAGAGAATAATATAGCCAGACCTGTGCATTTAGAACATTATTTTGATAGCCATAGGAAGCATGGATTAGAAAGAGAGAGATATCAGAATAATGGTGAACAATTACTGACTGTGACAATAATCCATGTTAGAGGTGATGCAGAGGTGAAAGTGGAGAGAAAGAGAGAGATGTGAAAGAAGTGGAGGTTAAAATTCTTGATACTTGGCAAATGATTGCCTATGTTTAATGAAGAAAAAAGGAGAGGTCAAGGATGATTACAAGTTTATGAACTTGAGTGAATAGGAGAAAAATAAAAGTGAAGGTTGAAGGAATGAACATAAACTGAGAAGTTTAGCCCATCTGTTCAAAAAACATTCTCAGCAATGCAATAGAGAAATGATTCCTTCTTTGTTGACCAGGAACAAAACAGCATGGGTATTGTATCTAATACCTTGCATTTGGACCTTGCTTTACAATGGCTGAAGCAATTTTCTAGCATGATTATATTTAATCCTCATAACAATCATATATAGGTAGGCAAGCAAAGATTATTATTCTCATTTTACAAATGAGAAATATGAGATTTAGGCTAGGGAAGGATTTGCTCTACTCTATGATTATTTATTGATAGGGAACTTGAACCTAGGTCTTACTGACTCTCCATCTATTTCTTTATTCCTTTTCTATGCTTTTTCTTACCATAAAAAATACCAGAATGTAATTATTAGAGTGGTTACAAGAAGTTGAATCACTGAGTTCCTAATGTCCTAAATAGACAAACATATCATCAGATTAAAACTTCTGAGCATAAAGTAGGCTAGAGACTAGTGTCTAATTATTCAAAAATATAAAAAGAAAAGAACAAACAGCTACAGTAGACTCTTGAGGGATTTTCTTAATTAAAGCAAGTCCTTTCCCTGGGGTAGATTTTAGGGGGAAGGCTCTAATCTTCAGGCTAGAGCCATAAGGAAGAGTTCTTAAATGAAGACAGGCTTCATTTTTGACCCCTCTGTCACAACTCAAAGTGGCAAGATTCCTCTACACAGCAAAGCAAGCTCAGCTCAGCTACCTCTTTTCTCCTGGGAATTGGAAATATTCAGCAGCTTCTCTTACTTCAAAGACTTTCAGTTTTTCTTCAACATAGGCCATTGAGTCAAGTTGCCTACAGTCTACAAGTATAGTATTATGAGATGCTACATTGCATTCATTGACAAAAATGCAAATATAAAAAGCAATGACATAGCCTTTATCCACTAATATTATAATTCTTTTGAGACAAGTTATAAAATTTTTCTTTTGCTCCCCTGGCATTATTTCTGCTTCTTTTTACATCGGCATAATGTTTCTAACTGTATTTTTTTATGTTTGCAGATATTTGCTTTGCTCTACTACTTTCCTAAATGCAGGGGAAATGACTTGCAATGGTTTGCTATTTATTTCAGGTTTTTAGGATTAAAATAATGTAAAAAAGTAGAATAAAAAGTAAGTCAGGCAATAAAGGCATTAAAAGTGGCTTTTAAATAAATTTACTTCAATGTGGAAGTCAGAGTTCCTGTATGTTCTACCAGTGAGAGTTGGCCTATCTCTGACATTAACATAGGGTAAAAATAACAAGTCAAGGAATCATGGCTCTAAAGCTTCATTTTACAGATAAAGAAACTAAGGTCTAGGTTGATTAGGATACTTTTCAGGGTCAAGTAGGAAATAAGCAGATTTTGAATACAAGTTCTTTCACTTTAGAATCAATTCTCAAGTGTCACTGGTTTGTTGACAGGTTTAACTCTTTAAATTTTGGTTACATCTGTTAGTTCACATGTTTATTATAACAACTCTAAGATGTAAGTAAAATGAGCATAATAATCTCCATTCCACAGATGAGAAAATAGAAGCCCAGAGACTTAAAAGGTTTGTCCAAGCAATTTGGTGGCAATGAAAAGACTAGAACCAAAGCCTTCTGACTTTGTCAGATAAGCAGAGCTGTACCCATTAAAGCTGTGTAATAGGAAAATATAGCAGAGGAGATAATTATGTCCAATTGCTTTGACTCCTTAATTCCCCAATTTATAAAAGGAGGGGATCAGATTAGAATAATCTCTAAAATCCCCCCTCTAATGCTAACATCTGAGATTCTGTATAAAGTTTGTCTTTGATATCCAGTTTTTAACTGTCTAATCAATAGGTACTTAATTGTAAGCAAAGTAGTAGAGTGGAAAGGATTCTAGGTTTGGAGTCAAGAACAGCTTTGCTATGAACTTCAGGCTAGTATCTTGTTTTCTGCCTGAGTTCCCTGTTCATGAAATGAGGGGAATTTGACTAGATGAATTCCTAAGTATTTTGGTAATCCCTAGATTTCTGAATTTTCACATTGCAATATCCCAGGTAGATTTGCCTCTTTGGGAAACCCAATCTACCTATATCCCAGAGCTTTCTTTTCTTTTTTTCCCCCTATCAAATAACAGTCTTGTGTTCATTCCCTAAGGGTCCTACTTTTAAAATAATTTGATGAGCAAACCTTATTAAGTAACCCATAATAAAGGCAGCTAGGTGGTACTATGTTGAATAGAGTTCCAAGCCTAGAGTCAGAACATTAATCTTCCTGAGAATAAATGTGGCCCTCAACCACTTTCTAGCTGTGTAAATCTGAGCAAGTCACTTGACTCTGTTTGCCTCAGTTCCCTCATTAGTAAAATGAGTTGTAGAAGGAAATAGCAAATCAATCCAGTATCTGGAAAACCCGAAATGGGATCACAAAGAGCTGGATATGAATTAAATAACTAAACAACAACAAATTCATGATTGTATAATCAAGACTAGACCTGTGAATTTCTTAGTAGAAAGAATTATTTCTACCAATGAAGATCAACAGCTTCTGTTTAATAGATAAATAGCTCTTGGTATGTATAATCCCCTGGGGATGATAAATATCTGCCCTAAGTCATATAGTAAGTATATATCACAGGCAGTACTTCAATCCAAGTCTTCATGGCTTTGAGTTCTATTCTCCATCCATTACCCTATGTTGCCCCATAATTTTTGATAGTAGTAAGTCTTAATCATATTAACAATTCAGAATGATACTTGCAAAGTATTTTCCCCACAGCAAACCTGGAAGGTAGATAGAAGAAGTATCAACACCCCTATTTTATAAATGAAAAACTATAAGTAGTTTTTATGTAGTTAAATGACTGTGGTTACATAGTTATCAAATCCAGATCCCCTCATGTGAGGGTTAATATTTTTTCCATTTGGCCATACTATCTCATATATTGATAACCTACGTACCCACTGTCATTTCCTAGGTAATACGTACATTTTAAAGGAAAGAACTTTCAGCAGATAATGCCATTGCTCATAAGTTGGTTTCTAATGGTGAAAATGCCAATTCGTAGTGCAGGTCTATGGAGAAGATACCTGGTAAAGAAAAAAGACGTGAGTTTTGCTACAGCAACTGAGTAGACAGACATAGAATTCACCTAAACTGATGAAATACATACCATGCACCCACTCTTCTACTGAAGGTGCAACACTTGGAACTTGACTGTAGCTTTGCCAGCTACAATTCCTTTAATTAAACTTAGCCTTAAAGAGCTTGGGAAAAGATCAGGCTGGGTCTCAGAGTAGGAAAGCAAGCCTGGTTTTCTCTCAGGCTAAATTTACTCAACAGGAAGTGGTGACAGCTAAATAGCAGTGTCTTGGACACATGAAGAAAGCCATAAGTTTGCTACCCAAAGTATTATAAAGCACTCAGGTCCTCAAGAGACCATCTATTCACTCCACTCCCTAACTTGCCAAGTTAAAGCTGATCTGTGCCCAAGGAAACTTTTAGTTTCAGAATAATTTTAAGTTTTGAAAATGGAAATCAAGTCTTCTCCAACTTTAATATAGTGCTGAAGCCTCCTGACCTCAAAGGCAATATGTCTGTATTTTATTTTCTGATTGACTAAAGATGCTGCTGCATAAAGAATGATAAGACCCAGAATTTGCTCTAAATAGTTCCTGTTTTACTGCAACTCTAGGTTTAGACATTGTAACAGATTTTAAAATGAATGAGATCAGCTCTCTGCAATGCCAATGAGCCTACACAATACTCTTATGTGCAGAAGATTAAACTGTTAAAATTCACTTTTAGATCAATATTGTAGGAGTATTAAAACAATAAATAAAGCCTCAATATTTACTCAGAGGCTATAAATCAGAATTATTTTCTATATAAAGTGACACAGCAGCATTATAATTAAATAACATTTATTAATCACCTTCACATGAGTAATTGGGGTCTCTACAACAGATTCCTGAGCTGAAACAGAATGTGAATTTTAAGTCAAGGCTAGAAAAAAAAAGGATTTCTTCTTTGCATCATGGGAACTATAATCTAAATCGGTGGTTGGTTAGGGGGAAAAGGAAAACCTTTTCCCAAAACCATTTGGGATTTTTTGGCAAATCAAATTACTCCATGGAATACTTTGCAACACTTACACAGGAATTCTAATGGTTTCTAAAGCCAGGTACCCAAGACAAATAAGACAGCTTGCTATAAGTTTCTCTTACTTCTCCTATCTGCCATCTTCAACAAGTAGGCTATGATTAAAAATGTATGTAACACTCACATCATAACCAGTGGCAGGTTTATATTTATACTCCTTTTGTTAATTGTAATCATTTGTTTGTTTGAAAGAAAATCCCTTTAATTGTATTTATGAGTGTCAATAAGAAAAGATAATGTGAATTGATTGTGCAAGAATATTGTTTTGGGAATATTTTTATACATCTTTTGAATAAATGATTTGTTAAATTCCTTAGAAGTAGAATCTGATGGGTACCAGAAGGACTTGATTTAACCAAAGTATCTAACCTAAAAGCCTGTCATGGCACCTGAAATCCTCATCATTAGAGTAATTTAGAGAAGTTAAGTATTGTCTCTAGAGGGCCAATATGAAAATGGAAATGGAGAAGGGGACTGATTCTCCATTTACACACCATTACCCATGAGCACAGAAGTATAGATTAATTTACAAGATAATTAGTTAGCCTCTGGAAACCAGACGAGAGGGTAAAGGGCATGGAATATAAGATGAGCAAATTTGGATATAGAGGTGATTGCAAAAAGGTTTATTATAGAGTATCATGTTTTGGTGAAAATCTTTTGGGAGAGACTTCAAAAAAATGAGAGCTTAAAATACCTTTCACCTTCCCCTTCCCAATACAACCTAGGTTCCTTCATCATTTGTACATAGAGATCTGTGAGCAAGGTATAATTTCTTAAGCTAACAAACGATTGTCATTTAATTCAATATTAATTCAACAAACATTGATTAAGTCTTTCACAATAGGACTATACATAAGATTCTAACTAATTAACAAGTTAGTTTTTCTTCCCCCTGTAGGGCATTTTTACATCTTATGAGTTTATGAATGGTATGCCAAGAGGACACAAGCTCTGACAGGTCTTACCAAGCTAAAAAGATTCAGGTGTGGACTCCACGATGGACCAGCCAAGGTTGGTTCAGATAGGCTCACTATCAGAAATAATTATGTTTTTGTTGTTATTTGTTGTTTTTTTAAAGCCACAGCAGCTCATTAAAGTATAGATTATGGAGTGGAAGGGTCAAAGTTCATTGAAAGAAGTATACATCTGGATCCTTAAAGTATGAATTACAGAGATAGCTAGATGGTGTAGTAGACAGAGTGCATGCCTTGAAATTAGGAGAACATGAGTTCAAATTGACCTCAGACACTTAATAGCTACTACCTATGTGATTCTAGGCAAATTATGTAATTCCAATTGATTTACTAAATAATAATAATAAAAGTATGAATTTATATCCAACCCTTCTAAAGTTAGTTTTCTGGATTGTTAACTATAATGACCAATCTGTCCTAAGAGTAGTAGAAAGTTATTCCTATTAATCTTATTTAAGTATGGGTGTTGCCAGGGAATTAGTCCTGAGCATCTTGTGTCATCCCAGCACGGCTTAGTCTCTTTGCAAGAAGCTAGAGCACACATCAAACTCTGCGGGAAGTTCCCCAATAAGGGGAATAACCCTTTTTACATTCCTGTGAGAAACAAAATAGTCACTTGTTTCCAGAGCATAGTTAGGAACTGGCCTTCACTGACTTTGATTCCTGGTCTGATTTGCATACCTAGAACAGTGTCTCATACATAGTAGGCATTTAATAAATGCTTATTAATGAACAATTGTTTATTTAATTTTGAGAATCAGTCCACAGTAACAAATGTCATGTATTTGGTATTTCCTTCCTTCTGTGGGAATGAATCACACTGGATCAATGAATAATAAGCTATTATTGTTAAGATTTGAGGTTTCATTGGCTTGTTTCAGAAATGATTTACCTTGGAAATAACATCTTCACTTGGCCTAAATTAGGCATAAACAAGTAGAATGAGGATGAAGGATGCTATAGCTGTTATAAATGCAGGATGAATACAAGAAAACTATGTTACCAGTAGAGCAAGAGAAATAAGGAAATTGACAATTATTAAGTGTCTTCCATATGCCATGAATTGTGTTTTTTAAGTTATGAGGTAAATTCCATAAAATGTTATATATATATATATGTACATATGTATATCTATATCTATCTATCTAAGTACTCATTAAGTCTAATAGAGGAAGGAATTTTATGGATTGGGTTGATCAGAAAAAGTTTCATAGAGGAGAGAGGAATTAAAGAACTCAGGTAGGGAGAGAGGTCAGAGAAACATCTTGAATCTTGATATACAGGTCCACTGATTGAAACATTCCATTTTGTATGAGTTAAGTAATTCAGAGGCGTCTTTGTCAGTTACTTAGACTCAGTCAGATCCCTGTAAATGTTAAAGGACAAGCATACAGCTAAAAGTAAGATAACTAATATGTTAGATGAGGAAATCAACATGTAGGGGAAGATTTAAACAGACTAAAGGACTAAAGGGATAAGCATTATGTAGGAAAATTTCATTTAATAGGAGAAAATTTAAATTATCACACCACAATTTTTTTTAAAAAATCAACTCCACGTCTACAGGATATTGGATGAATAACCACTCCTGGGGGTGGGGAAATCTAGAGGTTTTAGAAGACAGCAAGACCAATGAGGATAAACATGATTGGTGACCAAAATGGAACCTAAAAAAACAATGTGGTCTTAGACTGCAATTGGAGAGATGAGTGATGAGGGAGGTGGTAGTCTTATTGGACATTGCCATGGCCAGACCATATCATCAGACTATACTTAGTTCTGGGCACTACTTTTTGTTAAAGATGTTAAAAAATTGGAAGGCATCTAGAAGTGGCTGCCCAATTTGGTGAATAGTCTCTAGGTTATGCCATAGGAGGAATGATTGAAGGCCCTTGGAATATTTGGCCTGGAGAAACTTGAAATATTTTAGATATTCAACATATTTTTCTTGTTTCTATGAGACAGAACTAAGAGCAATAGGTAGAAGTTGTAGAGAGGCCAGGGTAGATTTGATGTAAAAAAATTCATCTTTATAATTAGAGTTCTTGTTTTGTGTAACATTGACTCTTTGGGCTCTCTGGTGAAACTTATGCATCCTTTTTGAATTGAATTTTAAGTCAGCTTTCCATCCTTCTTTGCACTTCTTTCTCTATTTTAAAGTTTTGTTCTCATTGTGAACTTAACGATCATCAACAATTGTAATAAACCAGGGAGAAAAGTAAAGAATATTGTATAAGACATGGAACTTTTGTTATATATACTTTATTTTCAAAAGACATTATATATGTGGTGTGTGTGTATGTTACTTAACAAGATAATACAATTCCCAATTGTGTTCCCTTCTTCTGAGAATTTTGAAAGCATTTTTATTAGTGCTCTTTTTTGGCACTCACCCCTCCAAAATGGGAGTTTTTCTTTATATATGGAATATACAATATCATATATCTATATACATATATGTATTGCCAAACAAAATAAATCAGTCTGTAAGTACATGCCTCATTTTGCACCTCTAGTCCATCACCTCTCTTCAAAGAGGTGGGAGGCATGCTTCATCATCAGCCTTTTGAAGTCATTACTGCTTGTTACTTTGATCAGTTTCTGGAAGTTTTAAGAGTTGTTTTCCTTCACATTAATTTTGGACATCTTGAAAATCGTTCATCTGTTTCTTTTCTCATTCTTTATCAATTCCAATAATTGTACATTTTTCTGTATTCTTCACATTCATATTTCTAATAATGCAATGATATTCCATTCATATCATACAATATATTGTTATTCTAACCCTAAATTCCATTTATTTCTTCAAAACATTCTTTTTTTTTTTTTTTGCTAAGTGTATTATATAAACTAATGCAAATATGCATTAAAGGAGTTCCTAAAATTTTGGTGATTAAATTGAACATATTCTAAATTTGACCAGGATTTGAGGAACTGTGAATTTACTATGAGAAAAAAAATCTTCCAATGTGCTGAAAAATTTAAATCCTGTCTCTAATTTCTTGCCTTTTAAATAATGAAAGTCAATATCTTGGGACAATGATTAGGGATCCTCCCAAATGAACAAGTGCCAAGTAAGTTTACTAAATGCATTTCCTGGCAGGTAGAAAGGAGAGATTCCAGAATTTTAGTTCAACTATTTATACAGAAACTGGAAGTCTCTTCCCAACCATTATATTCCCCCCACACACAATTTTCTTTAGTACTCTGATCCTTATTAGCCACAGCAAAAGATAAGAATTCATATAAAGAAGAATGCCTTGCAAAGGGAGAGGCAGAAAGGACTTTTTCTGATTTCTTATAGTATAACCTAGATCTAAATTAGCGATAATAGTGATTCATATTTTTATATGACATGTAATATGGGACAGGAAAAGTCATCTACATCTAAAGGGGATCTGGCTTCAAATCTGTCTTTGGCTATTACTATTTTTGTGACCTGGAAAATCATCTGAGGCTCTTTTTTGGTTTCATCTGTAAAATGATAAGATTGGACTAGATACATTACAAATATAAATCTATATTCTGAGGATCTAGGAACTGAAGATTTGCAAATTATTTCTTTTTAAATAACTGAATATTTATTGAATGAATAACCTATAAGATAGGCAGCACTATTATTATTTAGCCTTTTTATGCTGATAGAAACTGTAAGTGTGATTTTATTGGTTTGGGAGAGTCTCAGATATAGAAATTTCCTCTGCTCATAGAGGTCAGCACTTTCTCTGTCATGTATAGTCTTTGAGAATTTCCTAGAGCACAGGGAGATCAAATGGTTTCCCCAGACTCATTCAGCCAGTATGTATCAAAGGCAAGACTTGAACCTACATTTTACTGGTCCCAACGGTAACTATTTTGCCGAGCTACCTTTCATCTCTTTTGTTGGTAAGAAAAACAAAGCTCAGGGAAACAAAATAACTTGGTAAGCATTACAAATATAGGAAGTATCAGAAATGGGCCTCAATAATATGAAAAGGTGGCGAGTGGGAGTGAGGGTAGAAATAAAAATCTGTCTTTATGGGGAGCCTGACCTTTTACAACTGATTTTAAGGCTAATTATTAACACTTGCATAGCAAATTTTTGTTTTTCAAAGTGTTTTTCTGTTTTTCTCATTTAACTTTCTAATTGACCAGCTTGCAACATTTTCTTCCTTCCTCATTCACTCCCTCCCTCCCTCCCTTCCTTCCTTCCTTCCTTCCTTCCTTCCTTCTTTCCTTCCTTCCTTCCTTCCTTCCTTCCTTCTTTCCTTCCTTCCTTCCTTCCTTCTTTCCTTCCTTCTTCCTTCCTTCCTTCCTTCCTTCCTTCTTCTTCCTTCCTTCCTTCCTTCCTTCCTTCCTTCCTTCCTTCCTTCCTTCTTCCTTCCTTCCTTCTTCCTTCCTTCCTTCTTTCCTTCCTTCCTTCCTTCCTTCCTTCCTTCCTTCTTTCCTTCCTTCCTTCCTTCCTTCCTTCCTTCCTTCCTTCCTTCCTTCCTTCCTTCCTTCCTTCCTCCTTCCTTCCTTCTTTCCTTCCTTCCTTCCTTCCTTCTTCCTTCCTTCCTTCCTTCTTTCCTTCCTTCCTTCTTCCTTCCTTCCTTCCTTCCTTCCTTCCTTCCTTCTTTCCTTCCTTCCTTCCTTCTTCCTTCCTTCCTTCCTTCCTTCCTTCTTTCCTTCCTTCCTTCTTTCCTTCCTTCCTTCCTTCCTTCTTTCCTTCCTTCCTTCTTTCCTTCCTTCCTTCCTTCCTTCCTTCCTTCCTTCCTTCCTTCCTTCTTTCCTTCCTTCCTTCCTTCCTTCTTTCCTTCCTTCCTTCCTTCCTTCTTTCCTTCCTTCCTTCCTTCCTTCCTTCCTTTTCCTTCCTTCCTTCTTCCTTCCTTCCTTCTTTCCTTCCTTCCTTCCTTCCTTCCTTCTTTCCTTCCTTCCTTCTTTCCTTCCTTCTTCCTTCCTTCCTTCCTTCCTTCCTTCCTTCCTTCCTTCCTTCCTTCCTTCCTTCCTTCCTTTCCTTTTTCTCTCCTCCTCTCTTCCTCTCCCTTTTTCTCTCTCTTCCTCTATGTGTTCATCTCTCTTTGTCTCTTTCTCTCTATATTTCTCGGTCTCTGTTTCTGCCTGATTTTCTATGTTTCTGTCTCTGTGTCTATGTCTCTGTCTCTCTCTCCATTTTAAAGTTGAAAAAATTTGATCACAAGGAGATAAATGTCTTGCCTACATTTGTATATTTGGAATGGCAAAGAAGGACTAAAACCCAGATCATTTGATCATTAGCTGTATTTATACTCCTAATCTCATTCTAACCACTTGAGTCACACAGTCAATGAACATTTTTTTTTTTTTAAGTGCCTTCTGTATGTCAGGGACTGTACTAAGTACCAGGGTTATAAAGAAAGGCAAAAGACAACCCTTGCTCTCAAGGATCTCAAGTAGTCTAATGGAGAAAACAATATCAAACAATTATGTACCAAAAACTACAGTCAGGATCTAACTTGTAAATAATCAGATCAGGAAAATGTGTGGTTTTTTTGTTTGTTTTGTTTTGTTTTAGAAGGAAGTATTTTACCTGGGACGTAAAGGAAGCCAGGGAGACAGAGATAAGGAGGGAGAGAGTTCCAGGCATGTGTATAGCCAGTAAAAATGCCTAGAGTTGGGAATGTCTTGAGTATCTTGTTATAAGAACAACAAGGATTCCCAGATCACTGTATCTCTGCGTGTATGGATATGTGTATGCACACATGAATGTATGCATGTGTTTGTTACCCCCTCCCCAATGACATTAATATTGAACCCAATCGGCTTACTCTATTACAGATCAGAACTCCTGAGTTCAAGACATCTGTCAACTTCAGCTTTCTTATCAAGAGAGTTTAGCAGGCATGGGCTACCACATTCTGATGGTCATTCCTCAGTATTGGAAAGAGGTTCCATATCTATATATCTATATCTCTATCTATATATGCCTTCTAGTAATTTTATTATTTGTATTAGATATATATACACACACAAACACACACACACATATACACATCATACATCCTTGTACATGATAATCCTTTCAATGTTTAAAGACAATGATTGCCTAAAAACATGGATGATAACACCTACAGAATCTTCTATACCACTGTTGTAAGGATAAATGAAATAATGTACATAAAAGTACATAAAAGGCTTTATAAACTATAGAACATTAGATTAGCAATTATGGTAATTATCATTTCTCCCCTGTATTTATTTTTATGTGCTTAAAAACCCCAATTTCCCAATCACTCTTTTATAAGATATGGTTACAAGAACCTTGGCAATTCATGTTCTCATGCAAAGATTGTCAGAATTCTTTTTTTTTATTTAGTATTTTAATAATTTTCAAAATTAAATTTTAAAATTGAGTTTTAAATTCCCTTTCTCTCTTCCCACTTCCCTCATTGAGAAGACAAGCAATTTGATACAGGTTAAACATGTGTAGAATATATTTCCATATTAGTCATGTTGCAAAAGAAAACATAAACCAATATAAAAACCCAAGAAAAATAATTTTTTTAAAAGTTTGCTTCGATCTGAATTCAGACTCCACCAATTCTTTGTCTGGGATGTATATATATATTTTTTAATGGTAAGTCCTTCAAAGTTATCTTAGATCATTATATTCTTGAGAATAGCTGTTGTTTATAGTAGATCATCTTATGATATTGCTGTTACTGGGCATATATTTCCCTTTATTCTACTTACTTCACTTTGTATCAGTTCACATAAGTCTTTTGAGGTTTTTTCTGAGAGCATCTAGCCATTATTTCTCATATTACAATACTATTCCATCACAATCATATACCACAACTTGTTCAGTCATTCCCCAATCGATAGCCATCCCCTCAATTTCCAATTCTTTGCTAGTTATCAAATTCTTAAAGTGTGGTGCAAAAAACTAGTCAATCCTCTAAAAGGGTCTGATTGATTGAAACATGGGAAAGAGGGGAAATATCTCCCATAGTCTAGACACTACACTTCTTTTAATTCAGTTCAAGATTGGATTAGCCATTTTCATGATATTAGAATAAACTTGTGGTCTTTTTTTATATGATTAAACTGCTTCCATAAGAAACAATTAGATTTAGAGAATAGAATACTGGGCCTAAGACCTGAGTTCAAATCCATCCTCAGATACTTCCTAGTTGTATGACTCTGGGAGATCACTTAATCTCTGTTTGCCTCAGTGTCTTCAATTGTAAAATAGGTTGATGAACTATGATGAAGAGTTATGGTGAAGGTCAAATGAGATATTTGTACCCCCCCAAAATGCTTAGCCAATACTTGTCATATAATAAACACTACATACTTTCCCCTCCTTCCATCCCTCCCATTTCCCAGAGATCCTTGAGCATTTATTCTGGGTTGGAGGTGCAGAGGCTGTCCCTGACTTGTAATGAGATTTTTAGGTAGAAAACCATAGTTGATTTCCCCTCATTTTTCTTGCTTCCTTCAGTGCAGGGATTTGTTTTTATTACACACACACACACACACACACACACACACACACACTCATATATATATACATATATGTATATGCATGGGTGCTTGCACCCTTCTTTCAAATTTACAGTAAATGAAAAAAGGTTCTGGTCCACTAGAAGAAAAGTTAGGGAGCTTAGAGTTGGTATACAAAATCCTCATAGTGGAAGGAGTGGTTTGAATTAAATCTTGAGGGGAGAGGAATCAACATTACAATCACATGGGAGAGACAGTGCTTTCCAAACCTTAGAACACTATAAAAATAATAATAGCATTTATACAGAGCTAAAAAAATTACACCATTTTATAAATATTTTATTTGATCCTACCCAGGGAGATAGGTATTATTATTATCACTGTTTTATAGAGGAGAAACCTGGGGTTAAATGACTTGCTTAGGGACTGAAGCCAAATTTGAACTGGGATCTTCTGGACCCCAGGTTCTACAGTTTATCTGGTGAACCACCTCTCTGCCTCAAAATAAATGCTAGCTATTATTATTGTTGTTATTATTATTTATTATTATTACTAATTAGTATAAAAGAAAAATACACAAATAAATCTAAGTGTTAAGGAGAGACTCTTTGAGAAAAAAGAGAAAACTTGAAGTTCTTTCATTTCAGCAAGTCATTGAAGGTTTCATGGAAGGCACATTACCTGAGTTGGGCTATGAAGTTGGAACAATTAGTTTTCAAACAATCCAGAGAAGATAACGATGGGGGGGGGGGGGGGAGAAGAGAGGGAGGGAATAAGAAAATGTGTGATCTAAGCAGTAAGTGCCTCAGGAACACAAAGGTTCAGTCAAGGTTTCAAGAAAGGGAGAAGTGGCTTACACTAGGCCTTGAAGGATGAAGAAAATCCAGACAAACACTTGCTGCTCTTTTCTTTGGCTGCCTCTGTCTCCCTCTTCTCCACCAAAGTTCCAAATGAAGGGGGCTACAAGGTGGTGCTCTTTTAAAGAGGTATGCTTGCTATGTTTCTGATATATAGTCAAAGCCAATTGTCTGAATTTGAGACATTTTATTATGTGGCCCACTAGAGGGAGAAGAGCTCCAAAGAAATTCAGCACTCCTGGAAGTGAGACTTTTCCTGAGATTTGAATACAAGTCCTTATTCTGTCAGTTATTTGTACACTTCTGAGCAAAAGGAGATAACATTTTTCAGTAATCCTCCAGGAAAACTTCTTTTTTAATCCAAGGAATATGTATATAGATAGATAGATAGATAGATAGATAGATAGATAGATAGATAGATAGATATAGATAGGTAGAAAGTAGAAAATTAAGAAAATATTAAAGGAGAACCATGAAGTAGAAAGAATCTTACACTGAGTTAAGAGTCTATCTCTAATTCATAGTCTGAACTTCTCTCCGAAGCAGTTTTCTCTTTTTAGAAATGAAGGATTTGTCCTCCTTTGTAGGTCCTAAAGCAAAGAAACCTAGAAATCATCTAATTCAAAGCTTTTATTTTGAAGAGACTGAGGCCTACAGAAATTTAAAAAACTTAGTCATACTCATAGAGGAAGTAACAATATCAAGACCTGAATTTGGATTCTCTGATTTCAGAACCCTTGCTTTCCCCTCTTACATCATGATGTAGCTCTTTCTCCAGTTCCTTTCAAACTTTCACATTATCTGGTTTCAACCTACCTATATAGAGAATTTCCAAGAATATGGAGTTCCTCATGATCACAGAATCTCAGGGATGAGACAATGGTAAAGGCATGGAATTTGGACCTCAAATGTGGGCTTTGTTATTTGCTAAATTGTGATCTTGCATAACTCTAAGTTTTTCTGGACCTTTTTTTTTTCCTCATTTTTAAATGAAGGGATTGACCTGAATGACCTCAAAGTTCCCTTCAACCTTTGTTCCTATGATCCATTAGGGGAGTTCAGAGCCATCAGGTTTAATCTATAATTGAACAAAAAACTCCATATTTTCCTGATAATCATCTAATTTAAGATTAAAATTCTCATTTATAAATGAGAATCATTTGTACTAAAATGAAGATCATCTTTAATATTTCTTCTATATCTGATAGATTTGGAAACTGATATGAAAGCCTTTACTTTCTCAGTAGGGTATTTTTTCATGCCACAGGTGATTTAATAATAAACAATATTTTGTGCCTCATCCTGTACAATTCCCTCTTGATTGACTAGAGAGACAGCTTGTTGCTTTAGAATCATGGGCCCTAAGTCTGCTGCTGACTGATTGTGGGCAAGCTGTGAACCTCTCAGTTTCCTTATCTATAAAATGGGTACACTGATATTTGGGTATACAGATTCCAGATGCTGATTAAAAAAAGAAAATTAAGCACTTGCTTAACACCACTCAGACTATACAATATGAAAATAGGCTGAAGGTCTTCTGAAACAGGTCATTTTGACTGTTGCAAAAGTAAAAGAGGAAAGAGAGCTTGTGTGCTCTTTAAAACCTGTGGTTTATAGTGAGGTGAGCTCTACTGTGGGGAAGCAGGAAGTGAGGGGAGAAGAATCATATGATTCAGTTCCTCTTAGCCCTTTAGGTCACTAACGTGGAAAGGTTGTTTGGGAGTGAAGGAAGACACCTGGAGTACCCATTAAGCAACATCCTTTCCTTCATGTAATCAGCTATATAACAGCTCTGGAAATTTTTAGGTGCCCTCACCCCTCCAAACTTCCTTGCCTTTACTTTCAGAGGCTACCTTAAAGTCTTCATATAAATATGTTCACAAATAAAGTTCTTCATAAATAAATATTTTGATATAAATAAGTTTACAAATAAAGGGGGCTGTCTTAATGTTTGTTATATCTCAATTATCTTAGGGATATTAGGATTCCTGAAAAGGGACCTCATGGTTTATCATGTTCATGCCCTGCCCCCATCCAGCATTCACAGAAGTCTGTTAGTCATGCCAAACCTAAAAGAGTCTATTAAAGTATGTTTTTTTTTTTTTTGAGGTCGTCCAGAAAAGAACTTTTGCCGCCCAAATACAAATATTCAAAGCAATTTTTTAAAAATGACACATTTTGGATGAATTGAGGAGATTTGAGGCTATTCATTTTCACCACTGTCGAATACAGAATTACTCGTGAACATACATTTCTAATTAATATTGCAACAGTCTAACCCCCTCCCTTCCTCCAACTCTACCAACAGAAGGAATTAATCGAGATCATAAATAATGAGAAATTGCAAATGAGCATCTGAATGCATCCATGTATTTTTAAAATAAACCCCTGAAAGTGAAATTTAATTACCAGGTTAAAAAAAAAAATGCAACCAATTTTATAGCCTATCACATGTTGTCTCTTTCTTTCCCTCTCTCCTCTCCCCCCTCCCAACAGTGCTTCTGTTGTGTCAGGTAGTGGCAGTGTTGAGCGCAGTAACCCAGCTCAGAGCACTGCCGTCCCTAGGTCTGATCATTCCCATTTTGACTACTGCAGGACTCGGAGAAAAACAGACACAGAAGGAGTGAGGGGTGGTGGTGGGGTTTGCTGAGGGTGTGGGGGGGTGGGGAGGAGTGCAGGGTGAGAGACAAGGGTGAGGGGGGGCGACCGAGGGAAACGCGATACGAAGACAGAGCTTCCAGATCTGATTTAACAAACTATTCTTTCTCTCCCCCTTTGAACAACTCCTCTTTCCCCCCACCCCCAATTCATCATTTAGGAAGAGGAAAAAAAAACAAAAAACAGGGGATTTTTTTCCCCCACTTAGCCTCATCTATGAAAGGGAAGGAAGCTAAAGGGGAGCGGTTTGCTAAGTAGTACGCTCCAACGTTTCACTCCAAGAGCAAACCCGGGGCTTGGAACAGCACGCTTGATTTTTCTGTAGCCTCCTCTCCAATTCTCTGCCCCCCACCCCCTACCCCTTGGCTCACTCCTCCTTTCCCCCCCATTTCCCCCTCCTGCTTCAGGACTTAGAAGAGGCTAAGGAGCAAGAGAAGGAGCGGGCGACAGGAACACACGCGCGCACACCACAAACACACACACACACACACACACACACACACACACACACACACACACACACACACACACAGATTGAGAGAGAGGAGGAGGGAGGGAAGAGGAGAGCGAGCGAGCGAGAGAGAGGAGAGCGAGAGCAAGAGGAGAGAGAGGCAAAGGGGGTGGGGGTGGGGGGAGGTGGATCGGTGAGCAATGGAGCAACAGCGGCAGCCGCAGCAGCAGCACTAGCAATCGCCGGCGAGGGAGAGAGGAGAGAGGAGAGAGGAGAGAGCAGAGGAGGGGAGAGGAGAGCAGAAGAGAGGAGAAGAGAGGAGAGGAGAGGAGAGAAAAGCTTCGGAGCTGATTAAAACTGCAGAGATCAGCAAAACCTCTTTCGCTCTCCGTGCACCGTCTTCTGCAAGCCAAAAAAGGGGGAAAGAACATTTTTTTTTTTAAAGAAAATCAAATCAATTCCACCATTAAGGGGAAAAAATTGCATTGATCAGAGACTGGATTTTTTTTTTTAATGGGCTCCTGCTAAAATTAGCCCAGACTGCTGTGTGTGTGTGTGTGTGTGTGTGTGTGTGTGTGTGTGTGTGTGTGTGTGTGTGTGTGAATTTGATTACTCCAGGACTCCTCAAGCTCCGGAGACGCCATTTTCCCCCTTGATATCTCTCTCTATAAATCTATCGAGCTGAGCTGGGCAGCGTCGGGAAGCCGCCGCGGCGCTGGGCTGCGGGGCTCGGGGGCTCCGGGGGCTCCGCGCTCGCCGCCGCCGCCGCCGCCGCCTCTATGCGCTTTCTGCCCCCCTCCTCCCGCGCCCCCCGTGCGTGTGTAGCCCGCCCGCGGCTCCCTGTTTGACAGATGGTTATCGCGATGGAGTTGCCGCAACAGCACCTTTGGGGGCTCGGGCGAGCGATTGAAACCGGGATCTAAAAGCCGAGAGAAAGAGAGAAAGAGACAGAGGAGGAGGATCGAGCCGAGGCGACAGCCCCCCTCCCGAGACGCGCCGGCCTTTTGGGATATGGGTTAGTAAATACCATCGACCTTGAAAAACAAAACAAAAAACAAAACAAAACAAAAAAGCAAAACCCTCGGAGCGGGAGAGGAATCCTGAAACCATCGCCCGGGCGTCCGGGGGTTCGCCTGAGGAGCGATTTGCCTGAAAAGGATGTGAATGAGGAGTAGGATTATTATTATTTTTCCAGCATGCAAAAGTTAATGTCTCTCGGTTGGGGGGGGAAGGGGGTTGCCGTGGCATTGGGGTAGGGGCGGCGGTGGACCGGGATGCTGGTCTTAGCCAGGAGGGTTGGGATGTATGGGGGAGAGCGATTCTTGCGGGATCTTGGGGGTGGGGAGCGATACTGGGCTCGATTGGAATGGCTCTGTGGCGGTGGAAGGGTCAGGCTTGGCGGGTTGGGAGCTTTTTGAGTTTTGCATAATCTGGTTTTTCTCTGGTTCTCCCCCCCCTCCTCCCTCCCCCCCCCCCGCCCTTTTTTCCACCCAACGTCGGTCGTGCTGCCTGCTGATGGTGGCTGGCGGGTTTGGTGTGGGCTGGGGTGAACTCAGAAAAAGAGTGGAGGGAGCTCAGAAAGGGGTGGGAAGGAGGTGGGCTTGTTTTTCTTTTTTCTTGCTCTCCCCCCCCTTTTTTTTAACTTACAGGTTAAGTGGAGCTAGAGAGCTACATTGTAACCTAGTTGTTTTTTTGTTTGTTTGTTTGTTTTTTTTAAGGGTGTGTGTGTGTGTGTGTGTGTGTGTGTGTGTGTGTGTGTGTGTGTGGAATGTATCAGAATCTAACGTGTCATTAATAGAAAGAAGAACCAGGGAAGATATGGTCCAGTTCTCTAAGGTTGGTGTGTGGTTGTGTATGTGTATTAGTGTCTTTCTCTTCAGATCACATTGAGTGGATTTATGTTTGTTTCTTCTTTTTTTTAATTTTCTTTGATACTGAAAGGACAGGCATTCCCTAAAAACAGCAATTTGCTATAATAAACTCTGTGTTTATGTTTGTGAGGAGATAGAGGGCAAGAAATTAATGGAAGAATTACCCCTTCTGTGATTTTCAGAAGGAAGCAACTAACCAAGAAAAACCTCCTACCCCTAAAAAAAATTATTTATTTAGATGCCTCTACTATTTGGCCAAAATAACCTTTTAGATGCTTCTTATAGATATGAGTAGATTAAACTGGTAGTGCAAATATTTTAAAGAATGATGATAATGGTGATGATGGTTTTTGAGTTGTGTCTATGATGGGGAGGATTGTTTAGAAATCTGTTCCATGTAATGTTGATTCTTTAAATGAAGTTACTGCTGAAATGCTGCCTTCCAAAAAACAAACAAACCCACCAAAAACCCAAACCAAACCACTGCAACCCTTCCCCCACCCCCCAACTCCATAATGAAATCCGAATTGGAAATATTTTCATTGGAGATCTGAAAGTTTGCTTGATTGGTAGTAGGAGATATGTCTTGCTTATGGTACCTTAACCTATTGCCTCCGGGGGTTTTTTCCTATTGCCCCCTGATGTAGCGTTTATTCTTTACATGTGTCTCTGTGTGATTCCGAGTGTGTATGATATCTGTCTAAAAAGGCAGTTGAGAGAAAGATTTCCGATTTGTTTCCGCTTCAAATAAACTCTACTGATAATCTCATGGTTGACGTCTAATGCTAAAAGGGCAATTTGTGTGTCTTCTTATCCCTGGAGAAACTCTCCCCAAAAGAGCAATTTCTGCTGAGGTGTATAGTAATCCTTCTCTTTCGTTCCCTTTACTTCCCCCAGCTCTCATATCTTTTCCCCCTTCTAAAGTTCTGGGGTAGGAAATTCAGTATGTAAGAATTGTCAAAACTACTCTTTTGCTTTCCCAGCCTTGCCTTCCTTCCCCTTCTTCCCTCTTTTCTCCCTCTTATTTTTTTTTCCCATGGGTTTATGCCAAGATAGTTCTGAAAAGCAAGTTTCCAGGAAACAACTTGTCAGTTTTAGGTTCACCCCATCCCCATTCTTTTTTTGGTTTTCTGTCAAGTAGTTAAATTTGATTTGAGCCATCCTCTCCTTTTTCTTCATTTGAAATGTAGAAGTGTGGGATGTGGCAGAGGGTTGATGGAAAGTTATATCTGAGAAACTGGTACTCCATTGTGGATGGGGAGGGCAGCATCCACTATGCCTGTTGGAGTTAGAGGTTTGGCATCAGATGAGTAGGGTAACTAAAGGGTGGATGAAGGGTGAGGGTGTGTGACTGAGGGGAGGGAACCTGGGTCAGTAGCACTTTAGAAATATAGCTGATGCTTTTATAAATCCCTGGTCAGTCTCTCCCTTTCTCCTCCTCCTGTTCTCCATTTCTCTGACCCTTAAACTCCCAGAGAGATGAAACATATCTTTCTTCTATAGATAACTAGGCAACTTGGGATGCTTTGGAGAGTTTGGAATGAGAGAGAGAGAGAGAGAGAGAGAGAGAGAGAGAGAGAGAGAGAGAGAGAGAGAGAGAGAAACACTGAGATTTCGGAGACGGAGACAGGAAGAGAGAGAAAGACAGAAAGACACACAGAGAGAACAGAGACACACAAACATAGAGAGACAGAGAGAAATAGTATCAGACCGAAGATGCTGTGTTTTGTTGTTTTGTTTTTTTGGGGGGTTGACTAATAAGTTAACCAATATATAGGGAGAGATAACCCTGTTAGCAAGTTTCCAGAGAGGATAAAGAGTGTATGTGGCTTTTGCCTACAGTCATTTCTGATTCTCAGTTGTTGGGCTGGTATCAAGCCTAGACTGTGGAAGATAGTAGTAGCAATGTAACCTGACCTAAGCTCAGGGAAAAGGGGGTAAAGAGCAAATGTAATAGGCATTCAGAAAAGGGGAAAATGATATTTCTCATTTATGGGGAAAATAGAGTTATTGGAACAAACAAATGGGGCTGGGGGTAGAGAGAAGAGGTGGCTAGGAGGGAGATAAAGAGAAAGTATCTCCTGAGCAGTGTACTTTCTTGGGGAATGTGTCTATTACTACTTTTGGAAAAGAAAATATCAACCGCCATATGAGTTTATTGATGCAATTCCTAAGATGGTTTAGAGAAGTGAAGGGTTGTAATCTGATCCTTTTGTATGTTAACATCAGGAGCTTATGCAGTAAAGAACTGCTGGGAGTTCCCATCTTGCACTTTACCCAGCAGACACCAGTAATGGTCCATTATTGACCCAACAGTCCACTCAGCTGACATCCTTTCCAGGAACACAGGAATTGTTTCTCTTCTTAGTGCCTAGTATGGTGCTTAGCACAGTGCCTAGCACATAGGATACTTAGTAAATATTGTTAACTTTTGGTGTGTCTTGAAATAGAGTGGAGGTAATGAGAGAAGAGAGAAATCTGGGACAGAAATCTTTGATAAGTAGGTGAAAAATTACCAATTGAGAGAGAATTTTGCTAAAGAAGAAATAAATAGGTATGCCCTTCCCTTCAGATTTTCCTATTTAATTCCTCCTGTTATCTTGGCTTTCACTTCCATTAGGGGCCCAATCAATAGTTCCCTGGCACTAAAGCTAGAGTCAAGGAAAAAAAAGAGTTCTGTCAAGAATGTCCTTTCATCTCTACTAGCATGTATGCAAAAGGAGAAAGATGAGAATTAGTCAGAGGAATGGGACATCCTTTCTGGGTTCCTGTGGAGTCACTGACTCTTGGCTCTCCTTCAGCCTCCCAGAATGCCAATTTTTTCCCTTGGAGACTTGAAGTTTTAATTGAAACCAGAAAGCTATTGAGAAGGGACCCAGCCAATTTCTCTCTCCTCCCCTCTATTTCCCCTATAACCCAGGGATGGGAAATAAATAAAAATTTTGGTGATGGTATTTTCAGTTTTTTCAACTTTGGTTCCTGCCAAAAAAGGAGGTGAATTATTATTAACACATTAGCATTTTTGAGGAAATGTGTTGGCTAAAAAAAAATGAAATAATGTATTGGTTTTGCTTAGAGACATATAGTATTGAAGATTATGGCAGAAGAAAATGGAATTGCTTTGGTTTTAAATAATTATGGAGTAGGTATCCTCCTACTTGAGGTTTGTAAGACAAATGCAGATCAGTTTCAAAAAAACCTTTAGGCTTTTGTTGCTGTTAGCTGTCACTGTTTTTCCCTCATCCTCAGTTTCCTCTGTAGAATGGGATTATTGGTCCATCTTCATTCTGTGAAATAATATGGACATGAGCAATAAATGTAAATTATATTTTAGCCTATTCAGCAAGGTGCTCTAGCCATATAAATATAGTTATTGGTATTTAGTGTCTTTGTGGTTTTATTTCTCAACCTCTCCTTTGATTCATAGGAGCTCTCCTGAGGTCACAAATACTCTACTTGGTATGAACAAAAGGGTGATGTGCTTAGAAAAGAAAACACCCGGACACCCACTGAGCAGACTTCATGCAAAAGAAAAAAAAATGCAGCCCTAGGATATTGTTTTGGCTCTGCATTTTCATTTCCTTTTTTCTTCTTTCTTTTTCTTGGGCCTCTGACTAGCATCTAAACACCTCCTTAGGCTGAACCAAACTCTGGAAAAGTAACACTCTGAGACAGCTCTGACCTTGGATGACAAGATCTTGGAGAAATCACTGACTCTTAACTGGCTTTCTCCACAGGGTTCAGTGGTTCAGGCCAAGGCTTTCCTCTGCTGTTTGTGTTTTCCTTTAGGCAATTTCCCTTCCCCAGAACTGAAAGAAGAGGGGGGCAGGGGGAGGGGGAGAAAGCTTTGGCCTTTGGTTTGAAGACCAGCACTTGGATGACTTCTGACTCAAACCAGAGTGAATGATACTGGTGTCTAATGAACCACATAAGCAGCCCTGAAGTCTAAAGCCTTTCTCTGGCTGTAGGAAGTGGCCCCACTCTCCTCAGGAACTGATGACTGATTATGATCAGCAGGCACAGATTAACTCCCTCATACTCTTGTAGAATAATTACAGGCAAACAGAGTTGAGCTGACCCTCATGTTACTAAAGGTGCCTGATTCTTGTAGTGCTAGGGAAGGATGAGGGGATGGTGAACAAATGAGAGTTCCTAAGCTCTGTCAAATTAGAGGGGGGAAAGTTCTCCTTCCCCGAGCATATTCTCCTATCACTGATAATCTCTTCTATGTAGGACACTTTATATTTCTCCAGAATTCAAATTTGTAACTCGTCTCATTTTAGTTCCAAGATATCTGTAGGAGGTAGGTGAGACAAGCATTATTATCATATTTTGATAGAAGATCAAACAGAAGCACAAGCTTATCAATGGAATTTCTCAAAATATCACTAAGATTTAGTTGCAAATCCAGATTAGAACTCAGTCAGGATATAGAATAAAACTAACGTCAGATCTCATCACATCGTACATGACACAAGAACTCCCAGGTGCCAGGAGATCACTTTGATTGGTGCCAATCCATTTGGTTCCGATATCCAGTAAGTTCCAGAGAATCTTTGGACAGGTCTAAGACAGTCAAGAAAGATCTCTTTTAAAAGTTCAGTTGAGCTGTGCAGTTCTTGTACCCTTGACCAGAGTGCAGATAAGGAAGCAATCTAGTCATTTACTTCTCTTATATCATTCATAGGCTCTCAAGGGGCAAGAACAATTTAATGGATGAGGTGCCCATAATGGAGTGAGAATAAGAGTCCCCACAAGTAACCTCATAGGCAGTGGCAGAGATAACAATTTCTTGCTTTTAGCTATATTTTATAGATCTAAATAGGCATGGAAGAAAAAAGAGGTTAGCATAATTGGCCTGTACTGGATTTTGTTTGCACCAAAGCTGGGATGCTTATTGTTACTAAGAAAATATTTCATAGTACATTTGTTCCCTGATCTAGCTACTCTTTCTTTCATGTTCTCTCACATTTGAATCAGGTATCAGGAAAGTTGAATTTTATAGACTATAATAGGCTCTTTGCTATTGGTCTCCTTACTTTTCTTTGAATAAACTATGAGCTCTCCCAAATCTTTGCTTTTTTCTCCTATAGTTTCTTGGTAGGATACTTTCAGTATTTATTACCTGTCCACAGCTTACAAGTCCTTAAAGCTAAGTCAAATTTCAGTCTTCATGAACTGCTTCCTGATCACTCTAGTCCTCACTTATCTGTCCTTTTAGAATCACAGGACTATGGATTTAGAACTTGAAGGGGCTTTTGCTAATTGTATGACCTCCAAGTTGCTTGACCTCTCTGAGACTATTTCCTCGTGTGTAAAATGAGAGGGTTGGACTGGTTGACCTCTGAGGTCCCTCTTGGCTCTAAATCTATAAGTGATTTGACTGAAGTTGAATAGCTATCAATCCAGGTTGTCTAATAGCAGTTATTGCTAGTATCACTCATTTGACAAATGGACTGCCTTTTCTTCTACTATTGAGTTATTATTAAACTTTCTTTTTGTTTATATGTTATCTCATTAACTAGACTCTAAACTTCTTGTGAGAAATAGTCATGTCTTATATTTTGTGAACTTCATAGTACTCATCACATTTCTATATCCCAGTACTGTTTTATTTTAAGTGTATTTGGGTAGAGGGCTGTTTTGAGAAATCCTATAATAATTCCATTTCAAAAGAAATTACTATTATAGGTCTCATATATGGGGGGATTTAAAAAATGAGGATGTTCGAGACAATATTCTTTTAAACTTTATTTTACTGCTGTCCAATCTTAGTTAATAAACACTTTGCTTAGTTCATATCTATAGTTGTCTCAGTGACCTAGCAATAGATCTAGCCTGTTTCATAAAGAAAAAGAAAAGAAAACTGGTGATCTTTTCACTTGACCTCTAACAGTTGAATTCTCAAATCTGTCTAAGGGGACTGAACCAAGATCATCTATCTAATCAATCATAATTATGTTGAAATATGCCTAAATATGCAAAGTGTTCTGGAAAGTGGAACAGGTTAAAAATGAATATGTGATAGGTTGAATTATTCTGGGAAGGCTTTATGGAGGGTGGGAATCCTGGACAAAGTTTAGAAGAAAAGATGTTTGGTGGGTAATAGTGGCATGTGAAGATGTGATTTGAGGTAGTATTTGAAGGGGTGAGAAAACTTTGATCTTCCTCTCACCTTGTCTTCTTTGGTATAACTGGACAAGGGAGACAAGGAAGAAAGTACACTGCTGGAATTTTTCTGGGGAATATGAATCTATTCCTGCATTTAGCTTGCATCCTAAAATCTCTCCAGTTCTGACTCTATGGAAAAGCCAGCGTTTCAAATACAGGAGAAACTGATTTCCTCAAATGGTTTCTAAGCGGCTCAAAATCAGGAGTTGTGTCTATTTTTTGAAAACACTTCTTGCTGCTGCTTCTATCTTCTGTCTAAGGTTTACTTGCATAGTTTGTATCTGGTAAATATGTTTTTGTCCTAGAGGGAAGAGGGCAACTGGTGGCTTCTCTAGGAAACAGAATTGAGAGTATGAGAAGTCTAATTTTTTTTTCAACTCTCTGAAATAGCGATTTTAATACCTTCCTTGTCTATCTCAAACTGTTTTAGTAAGGTTCAAGTTAATGAATGTATTGGGAAGTATTTTGTAAACTGCAAAATATTATACAAATGTAAGTTAATATTATTAAAGGATTGGGGGTGGAATATGTAGGAGGATAGGGAGAAAAATAAAGCAATACTGTTAGTTAAATTAAATAAACATGAAGACTTGGACTCATTCATTTTGCTTGCCAAGGATTTATAGAAAGGGGAAGGAACTCTATGGGGACTGAGAACAGACCAGATGAATTTGGATTGGATTGGAGGGATCTGTATGTCAGTCATGGGACCATAGGAATTTCTATTTGAAACACTTGGGTCATGGAAGTTGTTAGTGATGTGGAATAATTAAAAGCTGTAGCAAAAACCAATGGAATCATTAGTAACAGTGTCTTTTGAGGAATTTATTATTATTTCTGTTTTGAGAACTTTGAAATGCAAAAAAGAGATCGTTAATCAAAAATTACAAAGGTAATTAGATATAAAGACCTTGTACTTGTGATTTTCTCTTCCTTCTATCTTCCCTCCCTCCCCCTCTCTTTTCCTATTTTTCTTCCTTCCTTCATCTTTTCTTCTCTCCCTTTTCCTTCCCTCCCTCCCTTCCTTCCTTCCTTCGTTCCTTCCTTCTCATCTTCCTTGTTTCTCTCTTTCCTTTCCTAGATTGAAAGGGTCTACCCCTGATTGCAGTCCCACTGTTTATTATCTTATCACCACAGGAACTTTGATTAGCTCTATTTCTGATCAGGGTCTTTTTGCTTCTCCTTAGGTAATATGTGGGCCCCTGATCTCCTGGAGCTCACTTTACTGATGCTGGGCTTAGTTTGGACCCTAGATCTTTTTTTTTTTTTTTTCAGTTTAGAATTCCCAGACTCAAGAAATCAGCCAACCTTAGCCTCCCCAGTATTAGGGCTTAGAAGCATAGCTCTTGTACCTGACCATGAGGTTTCTACATAGCTTTTGAGTACCAGTCACAATAATGTTGCTCCAGAAATGTGCTTGCTGATATGAGGCATGTAAAAGAAAAGTATGAAAAAGTATATAAAACACTGTTAACAAAGTTACAATATTGTTGGAGATACAAGACTAACACACATGAAGCAGTTGATGAATAGTTGGTGAATGAAGCATTGAATAGTAGTTAATCAAAGAGTGAATTGTGTAGTTTAGATTATGAGACCTATAGTTTAGAGAAGTTCAGAGGAGTATCTGGAGTGGGCAGGGAGGGCTTCATGGACAAGCTGGGACTTGACTTAGGGAGAGATGGAAAGGGGAAGGCATTACAGGTAGATCTAAGACAGGAAAGAGCACTGGACCTGGAAATCAGAAGGCCTGGATTTTAGTCACAACTTTGATATGGTGTTACTGTTTAATCATGGGCTGGGCATTTAACTTCTCAGAGCCTTAGGGCAAAATTATACTTGTACTACTTACTTGGATGTGAGGAAAATGTCTTGTAATACTTAAAATGCTACAGAAGTGTGAGGGAGTCTAAAAATGCTTGACAGGGTTTGACAATTCTATCATAGTCTTTGAGTCTGTAACTGTATAGTACATGCCATTTGGTTTTTCACAAAATATGGACTTTGGACAGTAGAATTTTCTGACATTAAAAAAATATACACATACATATACATTGCTTAAGGGAAAAAAGGACTATCTTTTTGCAGGGGGCAGCCAGGTGGCATAGTGAAGACCTGAATTCAAATCCAGACTTAAACGCTAATTGTGTGATCTGGAGCAAGTCACTTAACCTTGTTTGCTTCAGTTTTCAGGTGTGTAAAATGAACTAGAGGAATGGCAAACTGCTATACTATTTTTTGCCAAGAAAATCCCAAAATAAAGTCATGAAGAGTTGGATATGATGGAAATGATGTAATAATGACAACAATCTTCTACATTTTTTGCCCTTGGAGACTACCCATTTTGCTTACACTAAGTTCTGCCTATAATTCTAGGTTGGATGAATAGCAAAGGTATTAGGTAGGGTATAGGGAAAACCTAGATGGATTATTCTGGGCCACTGCAATGAAACATGACCTATTCTGACCCAGTTGAGAACTGATTATTCTCTGAAATCAGGAGGGCTCTCCAGCAGACAGCAGAGATGTCATCATCACATTTCACTGAGGATGAGTCATGTGGTAGGAGTAGAAAAAGTTTTGGTCTTGGAATCAGAAAACTTGTGCATAAACATGCTCTTTCTGGTATGAGCAAGGATATAGTCATCTCTCTGTGTCTGCATTCATGTGCATATGCTTGCACGAGCACAAACACAAATGTGTATGAGGGGACATAGTCTTTCTCCAGAAAAAAATTATGGTGTAGGCCTCCTGGAGCTGCTCTTCCCTCCCCCCCCCCCAATTTATCAGGATTAGAATTTCTACCTATAGAAAGAGGAGAGAAGACCATATAAAGCAAGCCTGATCTGTAAGTCTTTTGGTATTCAATGAGCTTTAGGTGCTTGATTCAAGGATTATATTAAAAGCAAGCAGTTGCTAACCTTTCATTAGGAGAATGGTATTCTAAGCTTACTGTTCATTAGTGGGAGATTCCCTTGTGTCTGTCTTTTGCTCCCATTTACATTTCCTTCCTTTATTAGGAAGAGAAGGGTCAGAATTTTGGAGCACTATTCTGACTATTCAGTGTTCCTGATGTGACCATTAATTAATTATTTGATTGATTAGTCAATCAGCAAAGTTATTGAGTGCCTATTATATGCCAGTTCCTATGCAATTTTGTGAAAGATACAAGTCATTGTCCCATAATCAGGAAGGTTAAAATCCCCTTGGGAAGCCTAACTTAGCACAGGAGAAATAGAAAACAATATGAGGCAGAATGTAAGTGTTGAGTGACATTTTCCAGACTCTGAGTGCAATAGGAGGTCAGAGAGGAAGGAGATCACTGGGATTGGGAGATTGGGGATCAAAGTAATCTCTTTGAAGAGGTGGGGCTTAAAGAACGGGTAGAAATTTGGTTAGGAGAAAAGGGAAATAGCAAGGTAGTCATTCTAAATAGGGACAATATAGGGACAGTAGTATGAGCAAAAGTACAAGGATGGAAACAATATTTCAAGAGAACAGTGAGGAGACTGACCTAATAGGAATAAAATCAGGTCACATTTATTTAGTGCTATAAGGGTTTGCAAAATATGCATTTTCTCATTTGATTGATGTTCTCTAGGTATTAATAGTCTCTCCAATTTAGGATCATAGCTCAAGAGCTAGAAATGGTCTTATAGGTTCTCTGGTTCAATTCCTTCGATTTACAGAAAAAGACACCTAGAAAGATTAATTATCTTGTTCATAGTTACAGAAAGTACATGGAAAAGTTAGGCTTTCAGTTCAGACTTTTGACTCCAAATGCAACAAATTTCTCCATTGTGCTAAAGGAGGCTAAGCTGAAACCAGGTCCTGTAACTTATACGTCTCAGAAGTCATATTTGAACTTTGGTGTTCTAGATCCCAATAGTAGGTAAGAAAAGAAAAGAGTGAACTGTGTAGTTCTGACTATAAGGTCCATTCTAACCCGTTAGTCAAACCTATGAACCCCTTTTCAGAAGACTATTTTTCTTGAAATAGAGGATTCTTTGTGTGAATGAAAGGTTTCTGTGAAAATCACACTGTAACAGCCATGTCTCTAGGAAAATAGGGGTACTCTCCTTCCCTTTTCAGTTATCAAGCTGGTAGGTGAAGGATGGCTTGGGTAATGGGGTTCTGCTGAGAGTGTGAGATCAATCTTATGCTTTCCATCAGTACTATGTTCAAGACACTACAGAAGTCAAAACACTGACCAGGTGTTCTTAGTTTTGCTGATTCTTGGACATTGGACATTGATAAAGTCATCATTGAAGCTCTCTTGGTCTGTCATTCACATTTTGTCTCTTTGAAAATAGTAGAGTGGCTTTTCAGAGTTGTAGATGACAATCAGTTAACAAACACCTACTGGACATAGGCATAGTGTGCCTGATTCTGGAGATACTAAGATAAAAATTAGAGACCTTATCCTTAAGCAGCTTATGGGTTATCTGTAGAGCTAAATGTGCATAAAAAAATCAATGTATGAAAAAAATGATAATGTATATACATATATAGTATATGTATTTTTTTTTGTTTTAGTAAGATCGCATTAATGTCATGATGATAAGGAAAGTCTTCATCTAGAAGGTGTTGCTTGATCTGAGTTTTAAAGGGGGTATAGCTAGGGCAAAGATGTAGAGATAGGAAATAGAAATGGTTGAGTATAAGAGACATCAAGAAGGCTGATGTGGCTGGAATCCAAAGTACAGAAAGGAGAGTAATATATATTAAGCATCCGTAGGTAGGTTGATAATAAAGGTAAGATATTGAGCGCTTAGTTTTTGTTCAACAAAGGTTATTATTAACTTATATTAACTTATTCTGTATGTCTTCTCTCTCAATTATCTTCAGTTTACTTCATGTATATCTTGGTTATATATAGTTGTTTGCATGTTGCATTCCCATTAGACTGTGAGAAGAAGGTCTTTTTTCCTTTTTTTTTCTTTGTAGTTTCCATGCTTAACACAATACTTTGCATTTCAAATAATCATTTCATAATGAATATTTATAAGTTGACTTGACTGACTACCCTTATGGTATGGGGTAGTTTTAGATTGAATGAAGCAATCAATCAATTAACCAGTATTCATTGAGCAGATATGAAGTGTTCCTATGTAAGAATGATTTAGAATCTATAAGACATAGAAAAGGGTATTTTTAAGACAGAAAAAACCTCATTGATCATCTATCCTAATTTAACTGAGGAAAGTAAGATCTAGATTTTAAGGCCCATTCTGTCTCTAAATGCTAAAGTCTGGAATAACTTATCAATAGTCACATAGTTGATTGGAGGCAGAATGAGGACTTACCTTGTTATCCTAAGCATTAGATCTGAACTCTTCCTACCTTATCAATAATAACTGTTCTCTTTCAATAATAACTGTTTAATAGTTGGGGGTCAAGGGGAAAAATTCAGAAGAATGTTAGACTAATAAGAACTGAGGATATTAAAAATGAATTAAATTATATTGGATAGATGTTCTTTACAACTCACCAAGGGAAAGATATAATTTTGTAAAAGGGAAAGTGATATAGCTCATAGATTCTTAGAACTATAAGGATCTTCAATTTTGGTTCAGTTCAATTTAGTAGTCAATGACTAAGTGCTTACTGTATGCAAGGCCAAAGCCTATGCTAAGGATTGGGTATTGTCAGACAGAAGTGCACAAGTTTCTCCCTTCTGGGAACTTGGATTCCACTAGATCTTGATTATTTAGTTTAACACCTTCATTTTCTTGGTAGAGTTGAAGTTCTTAACCTGAGGTCAGAGAACTTGTTTTAAAAATATTTGGAGAATGGTATTTCAATATACTTGGTTCCCTTTGGAATTCTATATATTTTATTTTATACTTTAAAAAAGATATTATTCTGAGAAGGACTGCTTAGGCTTTACCAAACTGCCAGAGAGGTCTCCTGATGCAAAAATGGTTAAGAATCACTGGAATATAGAAACTAAAATATAGAAAGATTAAGTAGCTTGCCCAAAGTCAAAGAGTTTACAAAGAGCCAAAGTAGAACTATCATCTAGACTGATGACTTTCAGTATTCTACTCTTTCAATTAGTTATTTAGTTAAGAAGAACTCATTTAACACTCTTAATGCCAGACTCAATGTAAAGTACAGTATACAAGTAAAGTATACAAAGCAAGGCAAAAACCAATACCTTTCCTCAAGGAACATACATTTTAATGGGGGAGACCACATATAAATAACTCGGTGTGTCCTAGATCCATAGAAGGGAGATGGAATGCCATTTGAGAGGGGAGGATGCCATTACAAGTTGGGAACATCAGGGAAACCTTATAAAGTGGGATTGTACCTGAGTTTAAAAAAAAACAAACAGGAAAGTCAGGCAAAGGTGAGGGAACAGAGTATTGCAAACAAGGGCCATAACTATTACAAAGGCATAGAGTCAAAACAGTTTGGAGCATCATAAACATTCATGGAGTCAAAGTGAGACTTGAACTACATCCAAGGGATATAGTAGCAATTGGGATAGATTGATGGGAAACTGGAAGAAAATGCCACTTCAGGTTCATTAGTTCAGTTGAAAGAATGAAAATAGTCATGGTTGGGACCTGTGATTTCTTTAGCACAATAGGACTACTGTTAGAAGGGACCATTTCATTGATCAGTAGAACTTCTGATATGGAAACTCCCTCCTTACAAATTCAGATCAGCAGCTTCTTTGTGGCTTAGAATCTGAGAGTTGTTCAGGGCACTGACAACTTAAATGAATTGTTCATAGTCACAAAACCAGTTAGATGTCAGAGGAAGAACTTAAATATAGGTTTTCTTGGGCCCCAAAGTTGGCAGTCTATCTATTATTCTGTCTCTTGAATGCATGAATTATTCATAGGACAGTTAGAAAATGTCTAAATAGAACAGAAGGTACATGATTGAGAAAAATAAGGTTTTATCAGAACTGTGAGACCAGGGGATAGTGGTACCTTGATAAATTCAGTCAAAAATGTTTTGCTTTCATGAAATTGGAAATATGAAGTCACTGAAGGATTTGGAAGATTGTGACATATTCAAGGTGCATTTTGAGAAGCTTAACCTGGGGCTTTCATTCCGAGTGATTTGATATCGTGGATTAAAGCTCTCAATCTGGAGTCAGGAAGAACCAAATTTTGTCTCAGATACTTGCAATGTATGTGATCCATGGACAGTTACTCAACTATTTTCTGCAAAGTTTCCTTATCTGCAAAATAGAGATAATAATAGCCCCTACTTCACAGGTTTGTTGTAAGGCTAAAATGAAGTAATATTTGTAAAGTGCTTTACAGACCTTGAGATGCTATGTAAATGCTACTTTACATTTGTAGCATTGTTGTTATTACTGGAAGACAGTGTAGGCAGGGAGAATTCCAATTAGCTAAAAGGAATCTCAGAGCCCATGCAGTTCATTCAACCCTTTCTTTATGCAGATGAGGATACTGCAGCCTGTGGAGGTTATGTAACTGATCAAACAATTTACAACAGGCAGAATTTGATTCCAGGTCTTCCAATTTAATTTCTTACCACTGTACCACAGATCTTATAATCCTAAAAGGCCATTGCATCATCATAATAATAATAGTTCACTTTTATATATGGTCTCTTGGTTTTTAAAATGCTTCTTATTCTCCATTTTTACTCCCACTGTGATACTGAGAGAAAGGCAGAATAGGGGTTCTTCCCTGAGTATGGGGTATGTTATTGTTCTCTTTTTATAGAGACCATGGAGTTTTAAGAAGGCAAATAAGTTACTTAGGTAAGTATTAGACTGGAATCTGGGTCTTCTGATTGTAGTTTAGTTTTTGCTATGATGCATCCTGCTTTTTTCTAATTAAGACATAAAATAAAATAAGAACTTAGATAGAGTTGTAGCTTTAGGAATGGAAAGGAAAGGAAAGGATGGGTATGGGTGGATGGAAAAGGATGAAGAACTAATATAGGTTCCCTGGGCTGCTGGGATTTCTGTTTACTATTAAAGGCTATGTGGTTTAATAGATAAATCACTGAATCTAGTTTTCAATCTTGCCTTATACATTAGTTGTACACTTTGGATAAGCTGCTATCCTCTCTCTGCCTTCATTTCCTTATCTGTAAAATGGGAATAACAGCAACATCTATCTCCCAGGTAATATTAGGTGTGATTTGGATATTAGGTATTTAGAACCACTATGTTCCAAATTGCTTCAGGTTTTCTTTAGTAGAACAAAGCTAATTTTCTCTTTCCCTCTCTCTCTCTCCCTCTTCCTCTTTTTCTTTCTCTCTCTCTTCTTCTCCCTTTCCCTTTCCCTCTTTCCCTCTCTGTGTTTTTCTCTCTATCTCTGTGTCTGTCTCTGTGTCTATCTCTGTGTCTGTCTGTCTGTCTGTCTGTGTGTGTGTGTGTGTTTCTCACACACACACACACACACACACACACACACACACACACAGGCTTGGAAATCATTGCCAGGTTTTTAGCCCATTGCCCTTAGAGTACCACTAGTCTCTCATCACCACGCAGCTAGTGAAATGCCATATGGGAATCTTAAAAAGAATGGTGTTGTCCAGAGGTCCTAGGCTTGAATCTTTGTTATTCAGTATATGAACATATACACCAGCCTTTAATTTGTCTAGATATCCGTTTCCAGATCTGACAAATAAAGGGATTGAACTAGATGATTTCTAAGATCTGTTCAGCTCTAAATCCAATTAATCTTCTTTCTCTCTTCCCACTCTTAACTCCTTGAGCTTACCCCTCAGTTATTCAGAGAAGATGCCCTAAGAAACCCTCATCCCAGATTTCCAGGGTCTACTGATTCACCTCTTAGAAAGGGTTAACCTTTTTTTTTTTTTTTAACATAGGCAGGAGAAAAGCACAGTGTGTTCATTGTGTTCTTTCTCTTAGAAGTAGTAACTGACTACAGGAATGTGACAAGGAAAAATAGTTTCACCTTGTATTGATATTCCCGTGCATCTGCGTGTGTTTGTCTATGCATATGTGGATATGTTCATTCATAGGACTGTGTCATTACATCTGGATTTGGCAGCCTTTTCCCATTACTTGATGGGACGTTGGGCTAAGTGGTTGGAATTATGAACTTGGCCCATCAGGTAAACACTGGGGAAAAGACCAGCGGAGGAGGTACAGAGTGCCATGCACTGCTGAAGTGAACAGACAAGTTAGGCTTATTTCTTTGGGGATTCTTTCTTTTATCTCCCACCCTATTGGGGTGTGTGTGTGTGTGTGTGTATGTGTGTATGTTTGCAAGAAGCTGGAGCATAAGGCAGGAAAAGCAGAGGAAGCCCAGATTATTATTCTGTGGCCATGGTTTGGAATCTTCTCAGCAGCTGCCAAGAGGCAAATTAACAGTAAGTGCCTCCGTGAGCCTAGTAGTGTGCTGAGTGCTGGCAGTGTGCTCTAGGATTGCAAGCATAGATAGAGGACATATCTCTGACTGTGAAGGAATTTCCTGGAAATCAGCTGGAAACCTAAGATCTATATTCTTGAAATAGTGGGAAAAGCTATGAAGGACTAGTAGTAATCAGCTGTCAAAATGTGTGCTTTGGGAATTCAGAAATGAGAAAGAGAGCTTTTCCAAGAGTAGGAGGGTCATAAGTGGAATCTTCCTTAAAGAATGAGCAAGATATAGTTGGGGAGAAAGTCTGAGAAAACTGTATGAGTTGAAGGTAGAAGTTATTAGTGGACTTATTTATATTTTAGGAACAGTGATGGCATTTAAAGTGTTTCATGAATTACAGTGTCCTGGTCAATTACTGAGCTATGAATTTTGTCTTGTTTCATTTTGGTTGACATAAATTTATTATTTTTATTAGTGTGGGCAATCCCTTGCCTGTAACTTAAAGTCTTACAATTTCTTATCTGGTGCTCTAAGAAGTTATGACTTGTCCATAGTTGCAAAGTTTATACAAATTATGCAGTGTCAAAAGCAGAACTTGCCCCCAAGGCCTTTTTAACTCTACTATCCCTTTTCTTATGTTTTTTTTTTTTAAACTGGACTTCTGATTTAATTCTTAAAGGGAACTCCCAGATGAGGAATTCTCTCTACCAATAATTTAGGTCTGCATCTGTTTCTGCAACTTACAGTTGTAAGGAATTGTCTGGGGTGCCACAACTTTAATTGACTTGTCTGGGATTATATAATATTTCCCAGACAATTCCAATCAATTCATTTATTTTGGATCTTCAGATTTCTGTTGTTTTGAGTATACTTAAAGTGGGAACTACTTATATGTGGAAAAATCTGTTATGATGTAGTATGATGTGGTATATAATTTCTTGAACCCTAAGCCAGTTTAGTTTCCAGGAATTATTCATGGTTCCCTCTCATGCAAAGTCACCAAGTATGACATTATAGAAAGTTTTAAGAATTTAGTTGTGGCTTTGAAACTGTTGCTAGATTGTAGAAGAGGCCTTGAAAAAGTTAGAAATAGCAGCTTCAGATGATACTATTCCTGGGGTTAGATAGAAATTATTAATAAGATAAGAAAAGCTCTGAAATCTGTTGCCAAATTTTCTTTTTGTTTTTACTTTCTTTTGATGAAGTTATTGTCAAAAAGAAATGGACAGGTGGGTAGCTCAGGCTCTGAATGAGCTTCAAATTATTGATTCATTCCAAGAATTGGAAGAGACGTCATCTATTGTCTAATTCAGCCTTGAAAACAAGGCAGGAATCCTTTATACCAGAAGTGTCATGCTATCTATCACACTTCAGAGTTGGACTGAACCAGCGTCCAGGGTAACTGGGAAGTATTAAACAAAATACACAAAAATACAATAAAACATAGAAAATGTTAATATGTGGTTTTCTGAATCCTTATGTGGCTAGTAGGGATTCTTATATATGATTTCATGGCCTTTAAGTTTGACTTCCTTCTTCTAATACTTCATTACTATGGATTCATTCTACTTTCAGCTTGAATAATTCCAATGATAGGGAACTCCCACCCTTTCAGCTCAACAGCCTATTAAACTTATAGATAGTCCTTTTGCTAGAATTACCCCTTCATGGTGGGGTGGTAATTGGTACAAAGACACTGCCTTCTTGCCAAGCTTAGATATTTCCAGAATCCAAAAAGTATTTCAATGTTTCTAGGGAATCTGAGAAATGGTGACATCTAAGAAACTTTCCTGACATCCCTAAAAGCCCCTTACTGCTAAGAGTTGCTTGATAATACTAAAGGGGAGGGGGGAATCTTAAAATCCTTCCTTATTTCAGTGAATGAATGCTTTTCAGGTATAATTATGCATTTCCCTAAATGTGAAATATTTACCAGTCAAGTCTTTAAATCAAAAACAGATTTAAAACCTAAGAAATCCATGGGATGACTGTCTTTGCTACTACTAAGATAGTTTAAATGTGTCAGATGCTAAGTTGAGAAGATGAACAAAATGACCTCGATTTTCTTCTCGCTTCTTGCCTTGGGACTCTCGAAAACCACTGCCAACTGAAAGCTTTTTTGACTAGGCACTTCAAAATTATGAGTGGGGAAGAAAAGGAAGACCAAGATACCAGACTAGGGGATTATGTGATTTAGTGATTTAGTTCAACTATTTCTAGTATGGGTGATACCCAAATGTTTTTTGTCTCTACCAGGAACAAATGAGAGAGGAGAAATCTTGGATAACTGTCCTTAGCTCTCTGGATTGCTTGTAGAGAATAAGGAGAGAATTAAACAAATTTGTGTCTTCATACTACAATGAAGTAGATATCTTTCCTTATAAAAAATAGCATATTTTAAATTCATGCCAATTATTAAAAAAAAATCCCTGTTATATGCTCAACAATTTTGTGCTGAACTTTTTTTCTCTTTCTTTCACAGCCTGAAATCTAAACTTTACATTGCTTTCAAGAAATAAAGGGGAAAGGTCAGATAGAATGTTCTTCTTTCAAATGGAATAGCTTTTGAGAATGGAAGGCATTGAGGTAGAGCTAAGTTAACCAGCCTGTGCACAATTTACTGAAGGTCAGGGAGTAGTTGTGGAAAGCCAGAATAAAATAAACACTTATATTAACCTTGTTAGACCAGAATATCACCACTTCAAACTTCTCTTCTGTTGAGGTTGGGGTTTTAGCTGTGGCAATGCCACCTTCAATGTCGATAAAAGAAGTCTCCAACTTCTACTTTTCAATTCCTGGTAGAAGAAATTAGTGAAAATCAGTAAAAAACAAACAAACAAACAAACAAAAACAAAACAAAACAAAACAAAAAAAAAAAAAAACAGAGGAAATCAGTAAAAATAAAAATTTGTAATTCTTTTCTCTTTCACTCCTCTTCTCTTTTTCTCCTCAGGGGTTGTGGAGAATTCAGTATGGCTTCCCTTAATGTATTTTCTAAGGCCTTAGGTGGGATGGGTAGGCTCATAGTTTCTATAGAGATCTTGGGTTATCATGCCTTAACTGCTGACTTTTTCTCTCTGTTTCTCAGTTGTAGATCTGGTCACTTCTGAACATCTCGTCGTGTCTGGACCCCTGTGACTCTGAACGCAGTAGCAAGACATTCCTGTTTTGGGGACTTTGGGTGTTTTCTCCTCTTTTTAGTTCCCCTCCCCCTCCCCTTTCCCTGTCCCCCTCCTGAGAACTCCTGTGGGACTGTTGGACTGTCATGGAGTCCAGGGAGATTTTAAGCAGCTCCCGCCAAAGGGGGGGTGAGAACGAGTTCCTGTCTGTCACTTCAGCCAAACCCCCAGGCACTCCAAGCTGTCCAGGGGAATCTTTGCTCCCTGCACCAGGATCTGGAAAAGGAATCCCAGCAGGGGGAGAGCGGATGGAGCCGGAGGAAGAAGATGAGCTGGGCTCTGGACGGGATGTGGATTCCAACTCTAATGCAGACAGTGAGAAATGGGTGGCAGGAGATGGCCTGGAAGAGCAGGAGTTTTCTATCAAGGAGGCTAACTTCACAGAGGGGAGCCTGAAACTTAAGATCCAGACCACTAAGAGGGCTAAGAAGCCACCCAAGAATCTGGAGAACTATATTTGCCCACCTGAGATTAAGATCACCATCAAGCAATCTGGGGACCAGAAGCTTTCACGTGCTGGGAAAAATAGCAAAGCCACCAAGGATGAGGAACGAAGCCACTCAAAAAAAAAGGTAAGGACTCATATATGTCTTATTGCTCATGTATTTTCCAAGGCTTGGCTAGCCACTGCTTATACTTCTTCAAACATAAACCTTAAGGCTTATACAGATAAGACCTACTTTTAATCAAGTCCCAAAAGGGAAAGAAGTTGTTCTTCCTTGATTTATCTTTCTATGTATTTCTTACCTACCTTTCTTGATGAAGAAGACAAAGATCTGATAACACTATCACCATGTTGTCGGAAGGTCTGATAACAGAACTTGTGTCCTTTGTCAGCCTCAGATGACTGTGTCAGTTTTATGTTTGATTGTCAGTCAATCAGTCAGTTTGATTGTAACTGGAAGTGTGAAGGTCTTCTGATACAGTGCTCAGAATGTAAACAAAGAAACTGTGAAATTTCAATTCAATAGAATTGAATTCAATTAAATTAAAGGTGAGATTGGAAGTAAGGGAGTTCTGGTGAAGTGAATTTTCTGGTTAACTGAGTTGATTTCAGCCTTTATTGTTTGAATCACTCTTGACATTTTCTGGGCAGGTGTCTACAACATTAAGCCTACAATCTTAGTAGCTTTACTGGGTAACTTTAGTCTTGTGATCTTTCATGGTCTTAGGGTGGTACTTTTGAACATCAAGGTGATGATTTCTAAGAATGAAGATGAGTATAATGAGAAGGTAGGATAGTCTACTGACTCTTCTAATGTCCTAACTCTGGGATATAACTTGAGCTTGGATTTTAAAACTAAATTCGTGGTATGCGTAGGTCTTTTCCCTTAAAGATCAGCAAGAGTCTCAGTTGAATGGTTTTAGTTAGGTAAATTCCACTTAATAGAGGTTTCACTGTGTTAGGCATGGATTTGTAGGAGTTACAAGAATAAATATTATTAGATAATAATTTCTCTTATGATAACAACCATCTGAACCAAGATTGCCATCCACTTCCTTTTTTAAAAGTACATTTTAATTTTTTTTTTGTTTTTATATCATCTGTGTTACTCTCTGTATCTTTGCTTTTCTCCTTTCCCAAAAAGCCATTTCATATAACACATAATTTTATCATTATCCATTCCTGGCTTCTTTGTGGTTATCATTGTTTCTGACAGACACTTACAATACCATGTAGGTCAAGAGCTCATTCTCTGCTCCATCTCCACCTATACTTGGAGTCTTCATTGTCTGGTGATTGAGAATACTAGAAGGGATAAGTGTCCCTACCTACCTAAGTTCTAAGGGAATCTTTTTATAGTCTGGGTATTCCTATAAACAATCTTGACCTCATTGGTTCTTTGGTTTCCAGGTAGCACTTTATAATAATACTGATCCTACTGCCTAGTTAAGAATTACTTACTTCTTCAGTTTAAACCCAATAAGCTGAGCTTATTGCTAGATTGCTGCATTTTAAAATCAAGAGAACTTGAATCTTTAAATTCTGTGAGTACAAAGGACCCTTGAGAATTTTTACTTCGTACCCACAGCTTAAAAGTGTAACTTTTCTTTTTTATTAGGTCTTTTTGATCACTTCTAGATTCTCTTTGTATTAAAATACAATCTCACACGCACAGAAATCAAAGGGTGTCTCAATCATTTTGAAAACTTTCTAGAATCATGAATGATTCTATATGAAATCCTTTAAAAATGCATATCTGCTCTGGATTTGGAATTTCATGATGATGTAAATGTGCACCACTGACTCTACTACTTTGTTGTAACATCTATCATGTTAGGTGGAGATCGTGTAAACAAATGCCTCTGTCTGTTTCCCTTTATTCCCAGTGAAATGGAAGGATTTGAATGGCTGCCCATAGAACAGCCATCACCTGTTTCTTTTGGATTAAAAAAAAAATCCAATTCTGTGTCCTGGGGAAAAACCCCAACAAGTCCTTGTGCTTTAATAGGTACCTCTTCTGCCTCTTTTAAAGCCAAAAGAATTGCCCCCAGGATTACCTTGTGCCTGTTGGAATGCCTCAGAGTACCTCAGGCTACCCCTTGGAATCCATGCCTTGGGACTGATTCCACTGATGACAATGCCAGCAAGTGCTGTGTGGCATACATTTGCATATGCCAGTGCTCAGGCAAACCAGTTTCATTCATGGAGTTGGGCACCCTCCTCTAGATGCTGGTGAGTCTTAATTGAATCTAAGATGAATTCCTTATCTGTGGTGCATTGTGCTAATTCTGATGTGTGACCAGACAAAGGAGAATTCAGCACTTAGCAGGGACTGGAGGACTGGGGAGCAGCAGGAAGTTTAGTGCAAAATACTGGATAATTCCAGCATCAGGGCAAGGGCTTCTCACACAATATAGAGGGTCATTTGGAACTTGGTTCTTATCATACTTTTCAATCTGACCTTTTTTTACCCTGTGCCTGAATTTTTTGATTCCTAGGGAAGGGAAAGCCTAGACAGCTGAGGTTATCGGTGAGGTGGGTGAGCTCCTAGTCTAATTTCCATAACATTGTGACCAGACTATTTGAAGGATGATGGAAGTCATTTCTGTGTGAGTGCATGCTTAGGCAGTGGGCCCAGTGTTAGTTACCATTAGACATTTTCCATTGATGTGCTTTAAAAATATGTCTTTAAAAAACAAAGAATCATAAAACTAGCAGTGAAGGGACTAGATGGGATATTAAAAAGGTGAAAAATAAACTGATATCTGTGAATTTAAAAGCTCAGATTTTCATTTGGGCATAAAATTGCGGTGTTAGTCCTTTGTGTAGAGAGAAGGAACTGAATTTCCTTTAAGCGGTCAGAAGCATCATTTCTTTTCTTTCCTTTGCTCTCCTTTCCTCTTTATTCTTCTCTTCTCAACAGTTCTCATCTCTTCTTTTCTTCTTTTTTTCTTTTTTCCCTACAATCTCGCTTTAAACTCAGATTCATGACATAATGATCTTTTTCATGGAGACCTTGTTTTTTAACTGCATAGCTTTAGATTGACTTCTGTAGCTCTACCTTACACTTAATCAATTCTAAAGTCAACACTTCCCTCCCCCAAAAAGACCATTTTGGGGCAGGATTGGTTAATTTATTCAGTTAAAATTAACAATTTAATGCAGTGAAATTAATTCTGAATTTAACTCAAAGGACCTGAGTTCAAATTTTGGCTATATTATTACCTTGGACAAATTAGATCTTCGTTTTCTCATTTGTAATAATGAGAGGATTGAATAAATGACTTCTAAGGTCTCTTTAAGTTCTGAGTTTATGATCACACAATCCTTAGACATAGCCAAAGTCATAATTGGTTTGCCATTACTTTAATTCAGTAAGAAAAAAAATTGCTGAAACATGAGTGATAAATATTCTAGCAAACTGAACTACCATATACATTCTCCCAATTAAGTCCATTATAGGTATAAACTTGTATTAAAAACTTTCATGCCACAATTTAGTCATAAAGCATGACCTGTCAAACAGAATTAGATTTACCTACAGGTGGATTTGGGGGGAAAGAAAAGTGAGAAAAGAAGTACAAGGAATAGAAGAGGAAGTGAGGATTTTATAATTTCCAAGAAGTGTCTTTTGCATGAAAATTTCACTTCTTCCTTACAAGTTCCCTGTGAAGTAGATGCATTTTATAGTCAAGAAAACTGAGACAGATGGAGGTAAAGCAATTTGTCCAGTCACACAGGTTGTGTCTCAATCTGGATTTGAATTCAGATCTTTTTTTTTTTTTGGGGGGGGGGAGGAGGGAAGGGAAGCAATTGGGATCAAGTGACTTAGCCAGGGTCACACAACTAGTAAATGTTAAGTGTCTAAGGCTAGATTTGAACTCAGGTCCTTTTGACTGCAGGGCTGGTACACTATCCACTGCATCATCTAACTGTCCTATGAACGCAGATTATCATGACTCATAGCGGAGTAATCAAAGAGAAGGACCTCTCAAGAGGACAAAACATCATAATTATCGAGCTAGGACCTTAGAAGACATGTAGTCCAACCCCCAAATTTTAAAAATGAGGAAACTGGGGACCAAGTAGGTTAAATGACACATAAGGCAGTATTTGAATGCAGCAAGTCTTTTTTCTGATGATGATGATGATGATGATTAGTTCATAACCTTTTTACTGCAGCATGCTAGCTCCAATGGGATCTGAAAAGTTTACCTGTAGAGTTTAAAAGTCTTCATTGACAATAAAATTTTACTTCAGGCTAGTCTTGTATCCAGACTTGTATTTATGGGATTCTTTTCTGCATCATTTTCCAGATCAGTTACTTTTCAGTTCAGCAGAAGTTGAACATAAAGTCAAGTTTTAATTTTTTTTAAATAGATTACCTTGCTGTGGACTAGTTAGGGTTAGATGTTCTTGATATAATAATGTGAGACACTTCTAGCCATCTTTGTTTATAGAAGTCTTCTTTTTCATACCCTAGAGCCCACTTTGCTTGATAAAGTATCAATATAAATAACAGGATTTGAGTAATGAAAAATTGGAAGCAACTTTACAAAGATTTTGACATGAAAAGCCTGGACATTGCCAAAATGGTCCAGAGAAGGCTTTCAAATCCAGTTCCTACTCTCTATACAAATTTCAAATAAGATATTATTTACCTTGATGTTCTGGCTGTCAAGCAAACCCCAGGCTTTTCTTCTACCTTGAGATGATTCAGAAATTGCTGTAGATTCCATGATAACTTATAGAAATATAGTCATGTTACATTAAAAAGAGCAAGAATTAGATCTCACTCTGCCACAAACTTGTACAAATGTAGGTAATATCTCGGGAGTCTCAATTTCCCTAAGTATCATTATTTCAAAAGAATACTGATTTTATTTTATTTTTTGACATGGGTTCTCCCTCCTTCTCTGCAGATAAGAATTGATCAATTAAAAATTTTTTATTATATTCCTAGATATCTAGGAGTAAAAAGACAAGAGTAAAGCAATATGTGCCCCAGAGGAGTAGCATATGATAGGATTCACTTTTTGCTTTTTAATAAGTTAACTTCATGAATTGCTGTGGCCAAAAATGTTTATGACTTGAAGATCTCATGCCTTCTGAGGAGAGGCCTGTCTTCATTTTTATTGGATGACTTTTCTGACATTCTTTGCCTCTGCATCTTCCTAGGCCCAGATTCAAAATCTTTATGATTTAATCGAGGATCTTCTAGATTCTGTATTTGGCTGTCACTTTGATAATGCAGGGCGGTGTCCATGCCACAAAATTATCAGAAGATGATTTTAAGATGTAGAGGAAGAAACTGAGAAGTTACTGAAAATTTTTGAACAGAGTAATGAGATGGTCCAAGTCATACTTGAGAAATACTCAGCTGGTAGTGGATGCAGATTAGGTTCAAACGGGAAAGGTGGGAGATTTAGAGAGCAATTATAGCATTGTTTCAGTCATCTGGCTTTGAGATGATTAAGACCTAGATTAGTCAATAGGAACCGGAAAGAGAAATATATTTTTTTTTCCTTTTGGCCTTGTGCAAAAAACTGTCTTTCCAGGGGAATATGTATGCATAGGACACTTTTAAATTTAATTCGTATCATTAAAATATTCTTTTTTTTTTCTTTCTCAAATTGGGACAATCAGTAAAATAATAAACAAATGAATGGATGACTAGATGAACAAATAAATAAATAAAGCCCTGATATGTAGCATTTGCTGATTTCTAAGGTATAAATGCTCATTCTGAAAATTTAACAATTAAGTTTCTTGAAATTATTTGAGGTGATTCTAGCATACCCTAAATTCTCTCCTAGATTGCAATACTTCTCAGGGTCCACTTTCTTTGACCTTAACTCTCCTTATAGTTTTCTCTGTATTCTCGCCATATTGGGTCACATGTTTGTGTCCCAGTACTTCTCTGAGAATTGCCAACCCTCTCTGTTTTACTCACTCTGGGGATCATACATTTATAGAATCATAGAATATAAGGAGCCTCTGTGGTCATCTATTTCAATCTCCACCTGAAACACTTTTCTTTCATCAGGCACAAGTAGACACACACAGGGAGATGCCTAGATGACACTCATTTAGCTGGAAGTTTCCATCAATTCAAATCTTTAGGGAAGTATCACATGGATTCTTTGAATCCCTGTGAGTATAAGCTTCTTTCTCTCCAGGATCCTCAGCCCATTCCCTATTTGGACGCATCTCACTATCATTTCTTTGTAAGATGCTGGTTTTCTTCTTTTATTTATTTTTTTTTATCCCCAGAGGATTTCTCTTTTTCTTCAGTTTTATATTCCTTGTACTATATCTCCCACCTCCTTCTACTTACAGTAACAAGAAAGTTTCTCTTTTTTCATTCTATTATAGTTAAAATAACAGGTTGTCTTGTAGGAATGACTTTGGGGGGGTATGTTTCTGATTGGTAATCTAGTATAGTGGAAACAGCTCTGGATTGGAAATCAAAATTTAGGTTCTAGCTTAGACTAGGGACAGTAAGTAGATAAATGGTCTAAGATAAATCACCTTTCCTTGGCCTCCATTTTCTTGTCTGTAATAAGGTGGGATGGGGCAAGTATTGAACCAATGTGGTTTCTGATTCAAACATTTTCTGATTCTATGCATTGTGAAGGCTCATTTTATATAGGGAAGTTATATCTTTTCCTTGTTTTGAGCCCATTGTCTCTCTTTTTTTCCCAGAGAGTCAGTTAGTAGTTATTGTTATAAAGCAAATAATAGCGAGAAGATCCTTATGGTACCCAGACTAATTCATTCCTATATTTGGGCAATTATTTGCCATCAGTCAACAAGCAGTTATTAAGCACCCACTATAAGTTAAGCACCATGCTAGACACTGGGAGAATGCAAAGAAAAAATTTAAATAAGACCTACTCTCAAGGAATTTAGATTCTATGTGGAAATCCACTGCTTTGAATAAGTTCTTCATTCTTACCTTGGACTCTGGACATCTTCCATTTACCAGATACACTGGTATCTGAATTGTTTTTATTGCTGGCTAGGAGACATGGTCTAAGGAGCACTAGACTTATAGTCAAGAACATTTATCAGACACTTACTAGCTATATGACCTAGTTTGCCTCAGTTCCTTCATTTGTAAAGCAAACTGGAGAAGAAAATGGCAAAGCACTCCAGTATCTTTGTCAAGAAAACCCCAAATGAATTTACAAAGACCTGGACATGGCTGAAAAACAACTGATTGTGTGTGCAAGGGTTGGGAAAGACCTGAAGTAGAATAGGAAGAAGACCAGAGATTGTTCCATGTGGAATGTGATCTTCTGTGCAACTTTTTTCAAAAAAGAACTCAGCCTTGGGTTTGGATCTACTGAAACATCATTTTTATAGTAAAAGTACAAGCTCTATTAAATTTTTTTAAATTTCCTCAATGACATTTTTCTATTAGTGAAAAACCCAAGTTACCCCATTCCTTTCAGATCCTTGGTTCATTTGCATAAAATTAACTCTGGGCCTTAAAGCAAATAATTTTTTTTTGCAAAAGAGACAACTTTTCAAAGTCCCTTTTCACAATGTTTAGGATCTTTTTGGATGCTCCTTAATACTAATACCTATGTTTCAAAATTTAGCTGAAATTTTACCTCTAACAGTAAGTCTTCATCTCTGATGCATCTTGATGCAGGAAAAGATAATTGATTTGGAATCAGCAAACCTGGTTTCAAATTCTAGTCCTGCCACTTAGCAACTATATGAATTTGATCAGGTTATTAACCTCTTTGGACCCCTTTTTCCTCATTAGCAAAAGAAAAGCCTTGTAAAAGATGTCCTGTAAGCTTCCTTCTAGCTTACATTTGTGACTATCTTCAGCCCATGGTTATCTCTATTTTCTCCAAACTCGCATGTACTTATTATCTATACTGCTCATGTTGGTGCATAATATAGGATCACTGCATGTAGAGATGGAAAGGACCTTAAGGATCATCTTGTTGGAATCTTAGGCAGGTGAAATGATTTTTCCAGAATCAACAAAGTCAGGAAGATACAGAAATACCTGGGATGTGACCCTAGATCCTCTATTAAGGATCTTTTAAGAATGTTCCTTTAAAGCCAGACCTAAAAGCAATCTCCTCCACTAAGCCTTCTCTAATCTTCCTTGGAAGTAATGGACATCTTCTTGCCTCATATAATCTTCTTTTCTACCTCTTGAATACACTTATCAAGTGTTGTTGTGAATCATAATTTCCAACCATGTGCCTTATTAACTTATTAGCTCCTAACTCCTTAAGGGCAGAAACGGTGCCATCAAATTTCTATATACAGTTTTTTTTTTCCTTAAATAGAATGAATGATTGAACGAATCCATTATCCCATCTCACATTGTTACTTAATGGAATCATGTATATAGGTCCTGTCTCTCCAAAGGAGATTGTAATCTCTTTCTTTAAAATTATTTTTGATAGACAACTGCCTATAGCAATTATGGACTCAAAGTAATTCCTCACTGTGTACCTATTGGATTGAACTGATCCAATCTCAGGATTCTTGATACATTAACCTATTTTCCCTTTGTTTATATCCTATTTATTATTATTATTATTGTATCCTCTCAGATCTCACTGTTCGGTTGTATTGTATGAGAGCAGGGCATATTCCTTTTATTTTTCATTTTTCCTCAACCCCAATACTTATGTCTTTCTGTACAAGAATTTGTGTAGGGGAAAACACTGATGGGCATTCTTGATCTATTTAAAAATTTTCAAAGTTATGTGGGCATTTATCAGTGTAACAAATACTTATAGCTGAGAACAAAGGATGACTCAAATAGGAAGTTTTTAAGTTGTGTAAAAGGAACGATGTTCTACAACTGAGCTGAAAGCTGCTTCTGCCAGTTAACAGCTGTCATTATTTTATTGTTTGAAGAGGATATTCCCCCTCATTCTTTTCCATTTACTGCCTCAAAAAGTCTAATACACCAAGGTTTCCTGTTGGACTCCAGTTAGATTTAAGAAATGAAAAAGTAAATTCCGTTTTTTTCCTTCCCTGTACTCCTAGCCTCTTGGTATCCTGTACCTTTAAGACAGAAGCTCTCTGTTCAAAATACAACAATGCAGAATGATCCCACAAACTGCCTTGCATGTTTATTAGACACAAGTGGCTTTGGCCAGGAAGTAATTGGAACCGGTTAGGGGCAGCTGGGGCAGAGAGCAAAGGAATTTAGCAGAGTAGTTCAGAGATACTGCTGTAGTGGAGTTGATTCAGCTTTTAGACTCCACCAAAAGAAAATGAAAATCTATTATGGAAATCATGAGAAAAAAATAGTGTGGGAATATGAGAAAGGGAAAATATTTTTATTTATCTACCTTATCTATGAATTTTTGTAATTGACATGTTGTAAGCCTTGATGAAATTTTCCTAAGAAATTGTTTTTATGACTCCTATTGTCATTAAAAGACAGATATACATGCAACTTGGAAAAAGAGAATTTAAGCAGATGAATGCAAGAACAGGTGGCCACAGAAATTCAGAAAAGAAACCTTGGGCAGGAAGGAAAAAGAGATGTACATTTGTATGAACCAGACAAATACTTTGATACTCCCAGGAGATTGATGCATCTGGGAATAAATAGCTGAACATTCATATTCTCATGGGTACCTCACATGTGCATGCTCTCTCACACACAAGAAACACAAAATTGTACAGCATATAAAATTACTGAATAATGTGCTTAACTTATGTGGTAGTATTTTTCCTGTTGATGGAAGTAATCAGCCAGAGATTGGATAAACATCTGTCAGAAATGCTGTTAAAAAGTTTCTGCTTTGGGTGGAAGGTTAAACTAGATAAACATGATGTCCCTTTCCTACTCAGATTCTGTAATTCCAAGGTGATTCATATTTTTGAAAGTTGACTCCCAAAATACCATGGGTCTAGTGTTTCTATGAGAGGGTCTTTGTTGTTGTTGTTGTTATTGATCATGCCTCCTTTAAGCACTGTCCTGCTCAGCCCTTGCCTTTGGCCTAGGACCTCACCAGAATAAACAGTGGAAGCTTTTATTTACTTTGAAAAATTTAAGTGTTCCCACTTTCCTGGCTGGCCTGGGAAGATGTTTGATAACCATCATGAATATCAAATGCAAGTTGCTTTGGTGTGTTTTGTAAAGCTTGTATTTCCTCTTAGACGTTATTCTCGGACTTGCACAAGATTCCTGTGGCTTTAACAGTATGGGCTAGGACTGGTTGTGGAATTCTTTTCTCTGGGTGGAGAGAGAATTGTGAAGGGATTGTCCATGGCCATTCCTTAACTCTTTGCAGATGGGAATGTATCCTTTTAGATAGCCCCTTGCCTAACACTTGGTGGTTTATGCCAGGTCACTTAACTTAATTGGTTATAGCATGGTGCTAATGAGGCCAAAGTCTCAGGTTCTTTCCCCAGGTGGGCCAATTACCCTGCCTGCTATAACTTCCATGGTTTGGTCCTAGTTTTGCTCCTGGGAGTTAGAGAGAATGAATCTGCTTTCTTCTCTTGACAGGTGTTCAGATATTTAAAGAGAGCTATCATTTCTCCCCATAGTGTTTTCGCCAAGATACTATACCCAGCGCTGTCTCTTGTAGATCTGGTTCCCACTGTTAGACTTTGTGTTACTTTCTTCTGCACCTCATCAGTTTGTTTGCAATTCTCCTTCATTATGGTGTCAAGAATTGCCTGTGATATCCTGGATGTTGTTTGATGAATGAAGAATATGGTCAGCTTATTGCCTCCCATGGTTAGGATGGTATATGATACTATGTCATATGTATGTATGTCTGTGTTTGTGTATACACACATGCACATAGGTGTATTAATATATTATATGCTATGTATAATTGCATATACTATAGATCCCAACTTTTTAAACAGTAAGGGTTGTGAAATTATGATTTATTATCAGAAAATATTTGATTTATATACTTATTTTACATATTTATATACTTGGGATCATATTTAAAAAGTTCTCAAGTAAAAAAAGGGAAGCAAGTAGAAGAAATTTAAGAGTATACTATAGTATACTCAAGTATGGTATATAATAGCATACTTTGCTACATATAAATGAATGTGTATACATATATATGCATATCCTGGGATACTAAAGTATAGTATGTGGTATAGTAAATTTTAACATAGTATATCATATATATGTATATATATGTATGTATTTGTGTTTATATATGTCTATACACACACACACACACACACATACACATTCACTGGCAAGTATGTCCATAATATAGTATATAACTATACGGTATAACCACATATATAGTATATATTATATAATCAAAATATTATGTTGTATATATAACTATGTAATAATACAAAAGTGTACATATGTAATATATATATATAGAAAGAGGGAGCAATCAAGATCATCTTATCTTTTTCCCTTTTAGATAAGTGAATTTTAAAAATGGCTCATATTAAAAATATGATCAATGAAAATCCCATGATCATAATAACTATGGCCAATCTGGTTCCTGCCATTCTGGTCTTTTGCAATTGATTTTTTTTTTGGCCCTAAATTTAGAATTGTATATTTGTCCCTGCTATAGTTCTAGTCAAAGTAGAACTAGCTATGGTATTGAAAATCAACTATGAGGTCAGGGATCATGGAGTACATAGAAGTTGGAGGCAGAGGTAGAACAGTGAGTGAAAGCTGAGCCAGCAGAATAGGACAGTAGGTTCAATCCTCTTTGAATAGAAAAAGGTAAGTCTTGTTTCAGACTTGGAGACATCTCATATACTCCCCTCTCTAATGAAACCTGGCCAGGATCTGGAGGTGGGATTTGGCAAGTTATGTTAGAAAGATGCTGAGTAGGTTGGAGTAAAGAGTGTGGAGTCAGAAATAAGATTATGTGGTGACATCTGGGAATAGATCTAAGTTCCCTGACTGAGGATAAGGGCCAGAGTTCTGACTTGGAAATTCTTGCTTTCATAGTTCCTTGAGCTGCCCTACATAGGTGAGCAGCATGAGCATAAGCTCACTAAAGTGTCCTTGGCAGCCAAATCAGTATAAGAGTAAGAGCTTCTATATTAGTTTTTATTTTGCTGTAGAATACAAAAGCAAGTAAAAGACAAGCACTATGGGGTTGGGATATAGAGGGTGACGGGAAAGTCTCAGACCGAATAGAAGTGGGGACCAGGCAGAGTGGTGAATATTTTAAATCAATATAATCATAATATTTTAGAGATTCTTTGAAAAACACATCAGTTTTTTCAAGGTAATAAGACAAAATAATTTAAGAAAGAAATGAGTATATAATCAAATGCTCAACTGAATATAGTTGAGTATCAAGACACATGGGACAGGCATTAAAGTCAGGTACTAGAGAGATTGTGGTAGGCAGGAGTTTGTAGGGAAGGAGTACTGGAAAATGTGGAACTATAACTGTACCTAGTGAAGATTCTTGTAAACAGTAGGCACTTAAAATAGCATAGCTGATTGAAAGCCTTAAAGCCACAAAGAGCTGGGTTCAAGACTTGCCTCAGAAAAACATTGTCTGTGAATCACTGGATAAACACTTTTCAGTGTTCTAGGCTGCTTGTAAAGAGAAGATGCTGACTTGTGTTGGTAGAAATATCCTTCATCTTTGAGCTCCTTTTACCAGCGATCCCAGTACCAATAAAAATCACAGGTCCAAATCCTATCACCTAAGCTCTTCTTCATCTTCTTTACCCCTAGAAATAGGAGAGAGAAGTATAGTCAAAGAAAGCATCATGAAGATATTTGAGACAGGTGATGGTTGCATGGGTGAAACCATAAGTTAAAACTAACCACTCAAATGGAGCATTTTTGAATAGGAATAAGAACAAATTAGATTAAATAGCTGTAGATTGTGGAGGACTTTGAAGGCCAAAAAGATGACTTAGGAGGAAATCAAGAGCTATTGCAAGTTTTTGAGCATGGATGAGAACCAAGTTTTAGGAAGATGTATGGCTTGTCAGGGACCTTATCTTCTTCCCTTTCTGGCATTACAGGCCACATATGTATTTGAAGACAGAAGAAACCTCTATATCCCTGAACTCTCCCTTCTGTAAATTGAGGCCAAAATCTATTTTGAAATACAGATTGAAAAGACATATTGACTAAGAGCTTACTTTACCTATGAAAGGCAGAGACTCTGGACTTTTGGAATATAGTAGATGAGGATGAAAAAATAATGAGAGAGCAAGAGAATGTAATTTGTACTTATTAGTAAGTTGATTTGTCTCCCCTCTCCTCCCCCCGCCTCCTCGAGACAAGTCTGTGTTTTGGTGAAAAGAAATAGCAAAGGGCAAAGAATGAGGAGACTTGGGTTTGTTTCCTCCTTCTTCTAAACATGATCCTTTCAGCAAGCCAGTTGAGAAAATCTGTTAAATGAGAATAACACCTGCTCCAGTTCCTTACCTCACAGGATTAGCGTAATAATAAAATGTGATAATAAATGGGAATAGTGCTTCAGAAACACAAAACACTGTACTAATGTCAGATTTCATTATTGTCTTTCTAAATAGATTGTAAGCTCTACAAGAGCAGGAAATTTTGTTTTTGATTTCTTTGTAAAATTAGTTTCATTGTTGCACCCAGAAGCGCATGTAGACATAAACATTCTTATTCCTTTATGACTGGCAGAAGGCTAACAGTGCTGAAAGTGAAACAAAATAAAATAGAAAAAAAATAACCTTTCCCAGATGAAACCTCTTCCTACAGCAGTACAACTGTATCTATTCTACATCCCTTACTTTTGCACCAGGCACTGGGAACTAACTGAAATATTCTTTCCCAATTGAGTTTTCTTCTCCAGATTGATTCAACTAATTCTATTCAGGTCAACATGTCTGTCCCAGGCCTCAAGGAGTATATAGTCTTATCTTAGAGACGGAATTTATAATCAAATCATCTAAAGAACCACAACAAACAGGATATTATTAAAGTGTCCAGATGTGTTTTACAAATGAAGGGTGCAATCAGTAGCTGTTAAGCATGAATGTGTGGACAGAGAATTCCAGATTAGGTATCCCACTATCTCTTCCTTAAGAAAGGAATTGTTTAGTTTGCTGTGTCTGATAAATGCATCTCTGTTAGGCACCCTTTATCGCCAGGGAATGAGCTTGGGTTCTGTGGTTTTATTCTAAGGCTAGAATATTTGTAAGTCCTAGTAACGTCAAGAAGAGAAAAATACAATTCAGTATTGTGACAGTGGTATTGCTAGGCATCTTCCATTTTTCCTTGAACATTTTGACTTGAAAAGCATTTCATTCATTTAATCAATAATAAACATTTACTGAACACCATCATAGCATATGCAAAGATGATTGAGAGGCTCCTGCAATAAGCATTGAGAACAGAGATTGTAGTGACAGAAAGACTTGGATTATAAAAGTATGTCTAATAAAGAAACAGGAGTTGAACCAGATCTTGCAGGATGAATGCTTATAGCGTGGAGGATGCACCAGGTCATGTTGGGGACAGGAATACAAAAGGTTATACAGACTAGCAAACAGTTTTTAATTTTTTTTCCTGGTTAGAGGAATATGAAATGACTAGCTTAGTGAAGATCCCACAACCTTACTTTCTGGGTGTGGATAAAACAGGAAAAAAAGGAATAGTTCATATTGGCAGTTAGGTGGTGCCATAATTCACAGAGCACTGGATTGGAGTCAAGAAGATCTGAATTCAAATGTGACCTTAGACACTTAGTAGCTGTCACTTAACATTCCATCTGCCCCAGTCTCTTCATCTGTAATATATAATCTGTAATTATAATAAAAAAAATCTTATTTTTTATTTTTATATTTTATTGTATAATAATACCTACCTCACAGGGTTATTATGAAAATCAAATGAGATGATATTTGTAAAGAATTCCTTTCACATAATTAAATGCTATATGAATTTGGCCCTTATCATTATCATTATCATCATAGCCATCATCATTGTTGTTCATCTCTGGCAGAGTAGAGCCTGGACCCTGCCACTGATGCTTCTCACCTCTTTTTTAGCTTCCTTTCTTTGAGTCTCTTAGGGCCTTTCTCTATAAGCAAATCCTCAACAGGCCTTCAGCAGCAGTGAGGCATGAAGCAGGATGGTCTTGTAGCAGCACAGAGCTGAGTGTGATTTTTATCTTTAACCATAACTTAATCTGGGAGTGACATCTGAGGTACCTTGGGAGTTTCTGGACTCTAATGAGAATATTTCTGTGGAGGAAAGGGCTCATCTCAAGGTAAGATCCTGTAAAGCACCTAATTTTGTAAAAGATTTACTTCTAGGGGCAATGTTTTTAATGTCAAAAAGCAAAAGTGAACCTCACCTTGGCTCTTCTACTAACTCTTAGCTGTATTCCCTCACTCAGCTTCTTCAACGTGCAAATGAGCATGGTAATTCTTACTGAATGTACAGGATGGTTAAGGATGATAAAATGAGATAAAAGCTATGAAAGCACCTTGAAAAGTTTAAAGTGTTATATAAATGTAAGATGTAATCATCATCATTATAATAATTATTGTTATTATTATTATGTGACGGCAGTCTTGACAGACATGCTCTTTGGAGATGTCACCCAATTTATTCCTAAGTCCTCATTCAGTTTTTACGTGGGGATTTATGATCCCTTTCTTCCGCCTTCTTCTCTAATGTTCTTCCTCTTTTCCCAGCCCCCAACATTTGTCTTCCCCCTCCCTCGTTCCCTCTCTTTTAATAAAGCCTGCAGACGGGGTTGTGATGAACAACAGCTGCAGGTTGGGTGTAGTCAGCAACAGAGTCCAGATCGCCTACACATGGTTTAATTGCCCTTTGTGAAGCCGCCGGGTTAGAGGTCAGCCCACTTTGCCCATCTTTGTCACTTCTCAGTCATCTGTATCCTGGTGGCAGTTGTGTTCCTCCCTGATCCCCTCCCTTCCCCCCTCCTTCCCACTCCCCTTTTTTCCTGGTATAGCCCAGGAGGGGGAAAAAAAAACCATCTGCTGAGTTGGCTTTCAGAAGAGTTTTTTTTTTTTTTTTTAAATACCAATTTCCCTTTGTTCCAACGCAAACTCCAATCAGGACTGGTGTCTGCAGGGTTTGGAGAAGGGCTGGTATTGTGTTTCATGCTCCCTGAGGAAAGGTTGTCCACTTTCTTCTTTTCTCTTTGATTGGATTCCCTGCCATTCTGTGAGTGAGTCAGAGGTTGCAGCTGCTGCTGTCAGCTGTGGAAGGGGGGACCCCTTGTTTAAGAACCTACGTGTTAATCCTTTGCCAGGAAAAAAAAAAGCAAACCACCAACAACACACAGCTTTCCACCCACTCTGGGTCCCCCTCTCCCCTCCCAACACATAGACAGTTTTCAATGTTGGCTGGAAATCCTTGGCCACTTCAATTTAGGCTTTGCCACATTTGGGAAATTTAGAATTGCTGATTGGGTATATAAGCATGATTTATTAATGCTTCCTTAAGCATGATTCCTTAAACTTATCACAAACTATATGACCACTCTGGATGACAGTTTCCTCATTTCCTCTGTAACAACAGTTAGCATTAATATAGGATTTAAAATATATCTTATGGTAAAATATTCAGACAAGAAATGAGAATATAAGGCAGTAAGATAATGGCATATTAGGTTGTGTGGTACAGAAAGGGCCATAAATTTTATGGAAACTGAATGCCTGGTTGTTTTTGGTGTGTACTATTGCTCTGCATATTCCTATTAGTAGGTCTTAGTAGGGCAGTAGGTCTCACCTGTTACAGGTGGTATGAATCCAAGGACATTGAGTTTGAGATTCTAGAGATACTAATCTGCTTTTTATCTCTACTTTTAGGCAAGACATTTAACATTACTTACAACTGTTTGAAATGAGTATAATAATATCGAAGCTGTAATAATAACATAATATATAATAATATCAAAACTGTAAAAGACCACTGATTAAAACTTAAGATAGGTCTTCAACATAGAAGGCATCATTTTAAATGTCGCAATAATGCTCTTTATTTTTTCTTTCTGTGGTTTTCTATACTTTGTGACAATTTCTCTAATGGAACACTTGTGGTATTTCAGACAGAGCTCCCAGGATTTTTTGTGAGTAGCACTGGTCAAGTTATGGGTGTGTTTGCCTCTTCATCTCTTGACTGTATGTCTTTAAATTTCTTGGATGTTTATAAACAGAGGGGTCTATTTTCATGCAGAGAAGGAGAGTAGAGATTGCCAGTGTCCTAGATTTCATAAATAATCCATTCATAAAGGATTCTGCAGAACAGTGACCCAGGAAGGGAAAAGCTATTATTCCAATATTAATAGCTGCATATGACCCAGAACTTGGGCAATCAAAAAAACCCAATGGGATGCTCATATAGAAGTAAAGGAAAAAAATGTAGCCAGATATGGTCTCTGGAGTGTCCATGGCTACTCTGCTGGCTCTTTTCTGAGCATCATACACCTTATTTAGATGGTGTGGTAGCTTCCACATCCAACTCCAGGAATCAACACCTCCTCCCCGCCCCCTCCCCACTGTCTTTCACTTGCAAAAACACAAATGATAACATCAACAAGGGCCTCTCCATTTCTTTGAACTTTGAAAACTTTGATAAATGTGCATGTCATGATTGGTAAAGATCTTCTTGAAAAACTTATTTTTAGTCAGTCATCCAAAGTAGTTTTCTCTCTTGGTCTATGAGGATGCCCATTTACTTGAAGCCACACTTGTATGAAATAAGACACTGGAAAATCAAATGCTACTTCTCTCCTGGGAATACTATACTTGGGATACTATACTTGGGAATATAATATACTTGGGAAAGTAAGACATTCAGACAAGAAACAGTTTGAGAATATAATGAAGTGTTAGATTGTGTGGTACAGATGAAAGAAAGATGGGAGAAAGTCATCTGTAGTGTGCTGGGAGGAAAGAAGCCTGGGCCAGGAGTCAGATTTTTCTGGGTTTTGGTCTCAATTCTGTTACTAACCAGCTAACAAACCTTAGATCAGGCATTCAATTCCTCTGGGCTCCAGTTTCCCTATTTTGTTTTTTTTTTCCTGAGACAATAGGGTTAAGTGATTTGCCCAGGGTCACACAGCTAGGAAGTGTTAAGTGTCTGAGGTCTGATTTGAACTCAGCTCCTCCTGACTTTAGACCTGGTTCCCCATATTTTTAAAATAATACTTTTATCTTTTCATGCCATTAAAGAGTTTTTAAGGACTTTCATTTGCATTATCTCATTCAAATCTCCTAATAGCCTTGAGAAGCAGACGGGACTGAGATGATATTAACTCTTTTGCTCTGTGTATTCTTAATTCTTAGCACATAGAAAGTATTTAATAAATACTTTTCCATTTCATTCCCTATCTCAAATGAGTTAACATATGTAGAAAATTTTGTATCTTTAATCTCTATATTAATGCTAGCTGTTGTTACAGAGGAAATGAGGAAATTGTCATCCAGAGTGGTCATATAGCTTGTGAGTAGCAGGGTTCCAGACTAAAATCTGGACCTGTTGCCTTATCAAGGCATCATTATGTTTTACCATACTAGATCTTTTTCTAATCAAAAATTCCCTTCTGTGTAATCAATGTGGATTAGAGCAATTGTGCAAGGTTTCATTTGGATCTTGTAGCCATGTAGAATGCATGGTTATATTCTGTCCACTTTTTAAGTCATATTGTATACCTGCCTGCCCTTTAAAGGAAAAAGATATTTGAAGAGCATGGAGAGACAAGAAAATATTTGGTTCATGTGCCAGCAAATAGTGACTAACACAAAGATACCGTGTTGTTAACAAAACAAAACAAAAACTGGAAAATTCAGTTATAAAGACAATAAGAAAAGAGAAGAGGAAATAAAAGGCAGTTAATTGGGAAAGGGTGAGATTGTTTATACTATTTGCGAAGAACTAAGCAATGAGAAAGAAGATTGAAAGGTAATCAATATAGTTTTTCTGGCATACCAGCAAAGATGGTTAGATTTTTAGAGCTGTAAGAGATCTTAGGAACATTTGTTTCAACACATCTGTTTTACAGATTAGAAAACTGAGGTTCATAGAGGTGATCAATGCTGCCTAGCAACTTAATAGCAGATCTGGGGTAAGTAAGGAAAGGAGAACTAGTCCTGCTGATATGAAGATTTGTTGAACCCTTTTTAGGGCTGCTCACTGCCTTTAGAGTCTATCAGGCATTCCATTCTATGTGGCTCCAGGAAACTATAGCATGCTTCACACCTTGATAAACTAGTCTCAACAGATAGGCTAAACCAGATTAAGGATAATCAATGGGACTCAAACCCACTGATGATTTAGGAGGTCTATCCCAAGTATGTGAAGACTTTCTCTGATGGAATAGATGGATGAGAAATTTGTTCCAACAACTATAAAAGTGGCTAAAGCAGTATCAAAGAACCAGTCATCCACTATATTCTGGCTCATCACCAGTTGTCTTAACTTTAGCCTTACCATTGCACTTCAATGACAGGTGAGGCTAATGATTTTGTACAACTCTGCTTCACCTGAATCCAATTCATTAAAGTCAAGCTATCACCCTGTGATATCATTGATTCTCTTTGAAAATCTAGGACAAACAACAACAATGGGAGATCAGGTCACCCTAATTATCAGTCAGCATCTTTATGATAATATCAAATCATACTTTCTTACTTTGAGGTAAGTTGGGGAAGATTGACAGGTCACAGAAGAATGAAATGAAAGAAACATCTACATGTTATATATTTGAGGGGAACCTCATTTGGCCTGAGGTGAAGAGGGAGGTTCATTTATTACATGTATGACTTTGGCCAAGTCACTTAAAATTCCTCGGTTTAACTTTCTTCATCTTTAAAAGAAAGGAGTGGCATTAGATTGCCTCTGAAATTCTTTCCAGCTCTAGGCATCATAGAAACCAGCTGGAGTAGTCTGTGAAAAGTTGGAGATGGGCAGAACTGTACTGCAGCAATTGAAGAATCATATCTGTACTTCAATATTCAACAGCTGATTTTTTTTTACTTGTGTTCTTCTCTGATTGTTTCATTGGTGCTGGTCTTATATTTGTAACTTTTAAGGATATAGACTATGTTAAATGCACATGTCACAGAACTGAACACCATGCAGTGTTTAGTAAATATTGTTGATTCATTAATCAATTGGTTGACAAGCAAAGTCAATGATGAACTAAAATGAAAAGCCATCAGTAAGTTTTTTTTTTTTTTTTTTAAGAAAAGACTCAGTTAAAGTACAGAAGGAGCATACTCATGTAAGATATGGTTCTTATAAAAAGTTTTCTTGAACTGCTGGTCATTGCTCTAAGAAATCTCTCTAGTATGGTAATGATATCTAATTGTGACAGCTAGCACTTATATAAGCACTTTCAGATTTGCAAAGAGCTTTCAAATGTTGCTTCATTTGATCCTCACAACAGATCTGAGATTTAGGTGCTGTTATTATTTGAATTTTGGAAATGGGGAAACTAGAGTAGACAGAGGTCAAATGATTTGCCTGGGGTCACACAGTCAATAAATACCTGAGGCAGAATTTGAACTTTTTTCTTCCTGATTCTAGGTCCAACATTCTAAGCCTTGTGCCATCTAGCTGCAGAAAGAATTTAATCAGAGGTAGAATACTTGAGAAAGTATCTGTGTTAAAGGTACAGGTTATAGAATGAGCAGTAAAGGAGATGGCTGTGAAAGCATGGAAAACAATAACAACAAAATCCTCAATTACACGACTTTAAGTTTTTTTAATAACATTTTGTAGCAAAATGATAAGAGAAATAATGCAGATCCTATTTTCCCCATTATCCAGATAGAGAAATTGAGTCTTAGGGAGTTTAAATGATTTCCCCTCTATTTGTACAGTTGGCAAATGTTGTAAAGGAGCACTCCCCTCCACTGAAACCAAGTCTTTTTCTGCTACGACATTTGTCTTTCAGTTGTATTTGGGGTAATGTGAATATCTTTGTGTTTGTTTAAATCTAACATGGTATTCCTTCAGCCATTTGAATGATGGGTAAAAAATATGGGTAGTGTGGTTTAAGAAAGCATTTTCTGAACTCTGACAGAATAGAGTTCTAGCTGATAAATTGTGTTTAAGGACAAAGAAGATGTTCACATCAAAGATATTGAGGAAGAATAAGAAAGAAGAAAGGAGCCTGGATTTGCAAAAAAAAAAAAGTATCTGCTCAGGAGACTATGGTTGTTATATCAATAAGAATAGATGAACTGCCCTATGTTAATAGAGGTTAATGTACATGACATATTTCAGGAAGGAGAATATTATTAAGAGGAATAGAAACAATGAGAGAACCTTTATGGTATAGGGATAGAATGCTAGGCTTTTTGTCTAGGAGACCTGAGTTCAAAACCTGTCTTGAACAATTATTGTGTGACCACGAGCAAGTCTTTTACGCTCTCTAGCCATGATCATGTGCAAAATGATAATAATAGTTGTAATATTCACCTCAGAGGGTAGTTATCAGGCTTGATGAGATAATGTATAAGAAGTACTTATAAACTTTAAATTTACATAAATATAAGTCATCACTTAGTGTTGTTGCATCTTTTAAATATTTCCAACTCTTTGTGGAACTCCCATTTAGAGTTTTCTTGACTGAGATACTGGAGTGGTTTGTCATTTCTTTCTCAGCTCATTTTACAGATGAGGAAACTGCAGCAAACATGGTTAAGTGACTTGCCTAGCTTAGTGTCTGAGACTGGATTTGGACTCAGGTTTTCCTGATTCCAGACCTGACACTTGATGCACTGTATCACCTATCTGCCTTATTATTTATAGATTTTTTTCCAATATTCTCTATACCTGGGACTGGGTGTTTGAGGCATACTTCAGTGAGTCAGTCTGAAGACATTTGCTAAATGTGCACTATATGTGTCACATTGGACTAGCTCAGGAGCATTGGGACTCTTCGAGGGATATACTGTGTGATCCAGGGCCATTGTTGATGTTCAGGACAACTTTGCCTCTAAAGGACCTACCATACAGGTGGGTAGTGCAACTTGCTGAGGGGTTGCTCTGCCACCTGCTTTCTGCCTCCAAGGAGCAAGCCAGTGCTGACCTTCTGAATGACTGAATTGCCTTTCTGCCTTACTCTTGGATGACAGGTGACCTTTGCTCCCAATTTTAGGCTTGCAAATTAACTCTTGCACCAGATTCTTCACAATCTGTGGCCTCGATCTGGGAAGCTACAGTGGTTCCCTTTGTTCATCTCATTTAATACAGAGAGATAATTGTTGGCCCTTGGTGGCCCTCTCCTCCTCCCGAGGGCAGCCCATCTGTGTCCTGTTGCAAGGCGAAAAGCATAGAATGTCCAATCAATAGTAGGGAAGAGCTGGATGAAGGAAAATCATCTTCAGAGATATGTTTGACCATTCTTCTCACTGTATTTCACCTGCATAACCAGTACACATTGATTTTGGTAAATACATATGTAAAGCTATTTCTATAAATGTGTCATGTATATATTTTACAGATTGTTCCATAATACATACTATATAAATACACACACATTTAATAACTAATGTTTTTTTTATTGAAAATGAGTCAAAAGACCCTGGATTATAGTCCTGACTCTGTCACTAAGTTGATGTATACGACCTCCATTTTATTTTGCATCTTTACAATAGAGAGGTTAAACTAAAGAGTTAGAGTTCCCTTCCATTTTTAAAAGTTCATGGTTCTGTGACATCTCTGTGTGATGTCTCTATTTTTATAAATTCTTGTGCACAGATTCATGCTTACCTGCTTCCCAGAATCAAGGATGTTGACCAGCCTATCTGTAAAGCAATTATTGTACATTTTCTATTCTAAGAGGCTAACTATATACTTTTGTTAGGGAAAAAAAGTAAAGCAAGTAACCAGATCTCATTTAAGTCAAGGTTATGTGTAGAAATCAAAAAACATGGCAGCAAAATGAGACTGTCTTTGTGCAAGAAGTCTCACCTTGGCCTTGCTAAGGGTTTGTAAGGATTAATGCATAAAGCAAACCCCACCCCACCTCCAAAACTGTATAACTTGGATGTATTTAGTGGTAGAAGACAGAGTCCTCCAAGGAGTTTAAAGTCTTTCTGGAGAGAACATATATATGGAAAATATATAAATGGAACATATAAATGGGAAAAAATGGAGAAATGTTTGCCAGATGTCAGATGAGGGATTTCAGACATGGAAATACTGGAAGAACAAAGGTCAAGAGGTAGGACAGTGGGAGAAAGACTTGGCAGGAGTGGAGGATATATCTTGGATAATAGTGGGTTTGTCAGAGATTTTTAGGGGCTAGATTTTGGAAGGGCCTTGAAGAACAGATTGAATAGTTTTAAATTGCTGTGTAGACAATCATGGCTTTTAAATAAGCAGTACCTCTTTTCAGCTACTTATTGCAGTAAGAATCTTTATCTGGAAGTTGTCTATGGGCTGGACTGGAGGGCAGAGAGACTGGATATAGGAAGATAGTAGACAATTAATAGAAGAGCCCAGTTATATGGTGATTGTGTACCACAGGTTGCTGCTATTCTCTTCCAGATGGAAAGAGATCCATGAAAAGTTATAATGTCCAGGAGTTAAATTTCAATGGTTAAAGAAGATTGATAATTTCTTTAAAAACTTGTAGAATATAGCTTGTTACATGTCATTTGTTTGAAAAAAAAGGGGGGGATTAAAAAAGAGATCCTACCAATGAAGTGAGGAAAAATCTTATGAGGTGATACCCATCTTATCATATGGATAAAAACCACCAACTCCCAACTTCTTATTCTTATTCTATATGTTTACAGATTTCTTTAACTGACATTGCTGCTACTCCGCTCTACTCTTATCTTTGTTGAGAAATGTATCAGATTTTTGTGGATTTTTTTCCTTCCTAGCAGGATACTATGAGTTTATTTCCTGTCTTTTAAGTAGCTATAGCCAAGGAAATAAGGGGACATTTAGGGTTTCAATTTCTCTTTGTAATCCATTTTATTTTTGCTGGGCTTTTGCTCCCATGCTCTGGCTGCTGTTGAGTTCTCTAATACTGTAGGGAACCCTTTAAACACTCTCTTTGTCATTGCTTCCTCAAATAAGCTTTTCAGCAAAGCAAAATAAAAACATCAGCCTGTGTATGTTTCCACCTTTACCCTTCTTGAACTCATTCTAACCATCCCAAATAGGAATCCTCCCAACACAGCTTGGGGTGAAATATTTCCTGTGTGAGAAGGAAGCAAGAAATACTTATGGCCAAGGCTGGGATTCCCAACCTTCTCCTCCTTCCCTCCCCCCCCCCCCCAAGGTGAGGGAACTGGGTAATGGTGTGAAAGAATGAATTAGTTATGGCAAATCTTGTTAGTGTCCATTGTAAGCAGAGAAGCTGAGCCATCTGGGACCACTTGCAAAATTGTTCCCTGTTTGTTCAGTCTACTCACCAAAGCAAATCTTTGTGGCTTTTGAGAATTTGCATACTGTCACTTATTTGCCAACTGGAGAATATCTGAATGTATGGATATATGAGAAGGAAATCTGTGTGAACCTGTATGTGTGGGGTGAAGAGCCCAGAGTGGATATGCCATTAAAACTGATATTTCAGAAGTTATTTTGGCTTGGCTCAAATCTTAGATAATTGTTGGGAAAGAAGGGGGGCAGCCTATAGGGAAATCCCATTTTTGGTTTGAGGGGGACATTTTCAGTCAAAATCTGGGATATGTACATTATCTTCTCTTTTTCTCTAAACTTTTTCTCCTATCTCTTGACTTTTTTCTCTTTTTGCTATTGCTTCACCTATCATTGTTTCTTACTTTCTAAATTATTGAAGTGTTTATGCAGTCTAATGACAAGATCTCTTTTTCTCTAAACTTTTTCTCCTATCTCTTGACTTTTTTCTCTTTTTGCTATTGCTTCACCTATCATTGTTTCTTACTTTCTAAATTATTGAAGTGTTTATGCAGTCTAATGACAAGATGTGTTTCTCCTGGTGTTTTGAACAGTGAATGGCTATAAAAAGATGTTTGTTTCTTCCTGGGATGAAGTGTTTTCCCAATCCCAAAATTCATATATATTCATTCAAGAGAACCTCACTAAGGATGCGTTGCTAGATGATATAATGAATAGAGGACTGTCTAGAGTCAGGAAAAGTAGAATTTAAATTTTGCCTTAAATATTTTTTATCTGTGAGATCCTGGGCAAGTTATTTGAAGTCTCCCTTAGTTTCATCAACTCTAAAATGAGGACAAAATTTGTTGTGAAGACAAAATTAAGTACTGTTTATAAAGAGCTTTGCAAACTTTAATGTATGATAAAATATTTGCTGTTATTATTATATGAAGTAATAATAATAATTATTATTATTATTGTGAAATTATATGTAGCACAAAGTTCCTGGCCACAAAGAGCTTTAGGAGAAAAAATGTGTATGTGTATATATACACACACATACATGCATATGTATATGTATAAACACACACTAAGATATAAGAAGCCTGGTTATATATGAGTGGTTATCTGCAAAGTACGGTAAAGAGGAATTAGAAACCACTTCTGATTAGGCTGATCATCTCATCAATCTCTGAGACAATCTTTCCTTCTAGCTCAAGATCTGGATTTCTTAATAGAGAGGGGGGAATAATGGGTAATAGTTTTAATGGACCTGGGTTATATCTGTGGAGCTCATATTTCCCAAAGCAGAAAATGTGGAATATGAAATGATAAAAGATCTTAACAAAAATGTAAGATAAACTGTTATTAATATTATGTATTATAATAACACATTGTTGCTGTATTTTATAATTATTCTTTATATTAAAGAATAATAAAGATATTAACAAAGCTTGGCAAATATAGTTATATATTAATGTATTCGTATATTGTATGTAAAACTTCATCAAAAGGCATATTTTCTATTTTAAATCTTTTTTTCTGGGATTAATGATTTCTGGGACCCAATTCCCCCATCTGCACCTGCATCTGCACATGATTACCAAGACTTGACTAACTCTCCTTAATGCTGAACTTCAGGGGGGTTAGTGGAAGAAAATCTGCCAAAGCTTTTGAGTTCTGTAAAAGAAAAGTGGAAGCCCAAGCCAGGGTTCGCCATAGCTTTCTGAGAATAAATATGAAGTCTCCTTGGGCAAGGTATTATCTGTTGTTTCAGATCATAGGCAAAGAATGTAGACATATATGTAGAGATCAATGGCAACCATAGAGATTATATAGTCCAATTCCCAAGCATGTCAATGAATCAAGAATTAAGACAGGAATAACTGGGAAATGGGAAAGGCTTCCTGTAAAAAAAGATAAAGGGTGAGTTGTCTTGAAGGAAATCAGATATTCCAAAAGCACTGGTGAGAAAGGATGGCATCCCGGGCATACGGGACAGCTAGTGCAAAGGCCCAGAGATCGGATATGGCTCATGTTGAGAGATGGGATGGCAAGGAGACCAGTATAGTGGCTTCAATATAGAATGCATGGGTGGGGAAGGGAGTGATGTATAAGAGGAATAGAAATGTAGGAAGGCTCTCACAAATGGAAGAGTAACCTGAGGCCTACAGGAGAAACAACTTGCTTAGACCAAAATCCAGATCTCCCAATTCTTCTTCCTGTGCTCTTTTTACCATATCATACAGACATATCCTAGATTAAAAAAAAAAAACAGCCATTGTGACTGCTTTTGCCAACATGGGTGATGCCCTATGTTAAACAGACTGTTCTCAAACTCTAGAATTAAGGAATCTCACAGTTGTAAATGACTTCCCTAGGGAACAAACACAGAACCTATCTCCTCTTAGAAAGTTTGTTCAATCTTTTTTTCTTGGCCTGTCTTATTAAAGTTTGCTGCTTCTCTGTTGAACTCTACTGTACATGCCACCCATGTACCCTGGAGAACAACAGAAAGGAGGCTTTTATTTCCCAGCTGCCGTATGCAGCATTCACAGGGTAAGCAGAGGGAGGGAAAGAGGAATGGGGAGGGGGAGGTGGTGAAAACATTTGTCTTTCAATATGGGCCTGACATGAAAGCCTCCCTGACTGGCGTTTTGAGAACCAAGCTAAGTAACGGTCTCAGCAGAGACAAAAGACAAAACTGACCCACTAGTTATGCAGTTACTTAAACATGATTTACTCTGCATAATGCTTGCTGGGACCTAGGGGTCTCGTTTCTAACGAGCCAAGAGACAGCACAATTAATTATATGTGAAGGACAGATAACAGACAGTGCCCATTGCAGCATGTTAAAAAAAAAATAAAACAAAAAAACTCAAAAAACCTTCTACCACATATGTCCTCTCCACCCCAAAAAATAAAATAAAATAAAACCTTACATAGATATCAGCACATACTATTAAAACTGGCTAAGTTCAGCCAGGATTAGCCATTTCTCATCAACTTGGGATACAACTGAGGAGAACTGTGGGATAGAGGGATGTGACAAGGGTGGTTGAAGGAGTGCTCAGCTGTAATCTCTCCAAATACAGATCCTGGGGACTAGGGATCAAGGATGAATTGCATGGAGATAGAGCAGAAGGTTTATGGTAGGATCTAACCGACTGCTTTTACTACCACTATTTTCATCTTGTGTTTGTGCCTCTGAAAGCCAGGTTTAAGCAAGTAATCTTGATGATATGCAGGAACTGGGGAGGGTGAGAGTGCAGGGAAGATGGGAGTGGGGAAGACTTGGAAAGCAGAAAGTGGGCTGGAGGTCCTCATTTAGACTAGCCGGGATATAGGAAGCTTCCTTACCTACATAATGTGTTAATTTTCCTAATCATCTTTTGAACATTCAAGCAAATCCCAGCAGCATGTTTATTACTCTAATTGAATTATGAGGGGGTGTCGTCATTTTTCCCTTTGGCTAAACATAGTATGGAGAAGAAGCTTGTTCCACTGTGGGGCCCTGCTCTGCCACTGGTTCTGGGATGGGAAGATTAGAAAATAAAGGTCACTGAATTAGAGGATATCAGGGTCAAAGGTTAAAGGAGAGAGGTTAGCAGTAGGCAAATGCTAGGATTGAAATATTTGCTGAATGCTGACAGGCAACAGAATAGAAGCAGACAAGTGGCAAATTCCTGTTTTCTCCTCTAATTGAGAAAATATTTTGAGTAGTATTCAGTCAAACTGCATAATGAGCCTGAGAGAAAGAGGAGAGAGACAGAGACAAAGAGATAGAGAGACAGAGACAGAGACATCACAAACAGAGAGACAGAGACAGTAAGAGAGATAGACAGAAAGACAGAGACACACAAAGAGCAAGAGAGACAGACACACATAAGAGACAGAGACAGAGAGATAGAGAAAGTGAGAGAAAGGGAATGTGTGTGTGTGTGTGTGTGTGTGTGTGTGTGTGTGTGTGTGTGTGTAAGAGACAGAGAAGAAAGCTTTCTTCAGAACTATGTGCTTCATCTAGTGAATTGTATTTGGAGAACATATGAATTTTTATTGCTTGTTTAAATAAAAGGAGCTGGGCTGTGTGCCCCAGAAATATATATGTATTGGGGAGGAATAAAAGCTACTTGTCAAGAATCACTTCCAAATAGTGAAATATTTTAATTTAGCCCTCCTTACTCTTGGATATAGTAGATGATTAAAGATGTTTCAAAAGGGAAAATTCCTTTAAAAATTTAGTTTTTGAGCCTCGTACACAGATTACCTGTAGCTATTATAGTTTTATCACATAACATCTTTTGCAATTATTGAATCTTTAAATTGTAAGGGTACATAGAGATTATTTAATCCTCTCTTTTTACAGATGAAGAAACAGATCAAGAGAAGAAAAGTGACCCATCATAAGGTCTCACAGCTAGAATTATGATAAAGGTAGTACTAGAGCCTAATTGTGTGAGTTCTAGTATGTTTCCTTTACTGTGAACTTTATTCTAGGTGATTCAGATTTTTGAATAACATGTTCGCTTCTGCCCCTTCTACTTTCTGTAATCGATAATCAACTGAGCCCTCTCCTTTTTCTTCTCATAGTTGACAGATTTAGTAATAGGCTAAAATGTTTTCAGTGCTAAGGAAATAACTTTTTACTTAGAAATGTGTGATTAGTTAAGGGGGGGAGGTGATTAGAGTAGAATCAGGGAAAGGAGGGGCCAGACTTGACTTGTCTTTTATCCCATAACTGTTTGATTGGAAGCAGAGCCTCATCTCCGTTTATGTGAATTCCTATGATTTCAGGACCTCAAACCTGCTGAAGAATATTTCCCAAAAATGCAGCATCTCATCATCAGGCTTTAACACAAGGATGTTTGTGATGAGGCAGTGTTTTCAGTAGGACAAAAAAAAACAAAAAACAGTGGTCTTGGGCCCAGAAGCCCTAGATTAGAGGCCCAGCACTGTCTGTTATAAGCTTTGTGACTATGAACAATTTACTTGTGCCAATCTTTGCTTCCTCTCCTGCTCACAGGAATGCTGGAAGAATCAAATCATATATAAAATTCCAAAGAAATGTGAGCTCTTATTAATGTTGTGTTTTAGGTAGTATTAATTGTAGTCAAAATTATCATTTGGGCACAAACACTAGTTGATTGTGAAATCAGAAAAGGCAGTATGGGCTAATGGGCAAAATATTAGATCAAGAGGCAGAAGATATGAGCTCTAATTATGACTTGCCAGTTAGCTGTGTGACTATGAGGAAGATCACATTACCTCCTGGGTTCCAGTTTCTTCATTTATAAAATGATATTGTTGGAATGAATGGTCTCTAAAATCTTTTTAAGCTCTTCCTCCCACCCCCAATCAAATGATAACAGTTTTAAGGAGGATACTTTACAAAATATCTTTGCTTTTTAAAATTCAGTCACTGGTGTGTGAGAAGAGCAATTTACAAATGGCATTTTAGAGTCCAATTGAATTGTCATGCCACAGCTGATAGAGACTTGCTGCTTGCCAGAGGACCCAGTTTTCTTTCTTGTCTGTGGTTGCCATCTTTCCATTGTGGCAGAGTCTGAAATAAGAACCTATTGTACTTGATTACATCATATAACCGTCCTAAACTAATAAATCTTCTTTAAAAACTGCTTACAGATTGTTTCTGCCCCAAGTAAAACCTAAGCTATTCAAATTTTAAAATACTCTCAGATTTTATGAAAATCTTTTGTTAACAAGTGCTCTTAATACTTAAAGGATCTATGGATTTAAATAGTGTAGGTACTCTATCCATTCACCAAGATCTTAGCCCAATCTACAGCTCAGTAGATGGTCAATCTGGTACTGAGCTCTCTGAATTCACTTAGGTTAATCATCAGGGGAAAGGAATATAGTCTGTGATACCCCATAGCAGAAATCTTTTTATCTGGGTAAGACTTTCCAGAGGTTCTCCTTTATTGCCATGGTCTTGAAGATCTCATGATTGCCTCTAGACCTCAATGACTCATTGAAATAGGATGGTGGAAGAAGCTGTTATGTTGAGATGTATTAAAAAATAATCAGCAGTATGCTATCACAAAATTTATGCTCATAACTGAGAACTCCTACCCCTCTCTCTCCCTCTCCCCAATCAGATGGATCACGTAGTGAGAAGAGTCTTGGACTAAGGTTCTAGTAGCGTTGGCTGTCTGAATCATTTATTGTGTATAATGTCCTAAGTCTCTCTTTCCTGATTTGTCACATGGGGATAATAATTCTTGCCTTGCTTACCTCATAAGGTATCAGATGAATTAATAACTATAACATGATTTTGAACAATGTAAAGCACTGTCTAAAGGCAATAAACTTATTACATAAACAATGTTTTTTATAGTCTAAACTTGGCCGGTGCCTGAATCTCTCTCCTTGAGGCCTATTTCCAGAGTATTAATTTGAGTTGCTGAAGTAATTCATATCTTGTTGGTATTTTAAAATTTTTGTTAACTCATTGAAAGAAAGGGAACTTTGGACTTAAATCTTTGATTGCAGTGTATATGGTAACATTTTTTCTTAGTCACTTACACGAAAACAATTAAGAAGTCTTTCATTCCTCAGGGTCTGATTTCATCAATATAGCATGGAGATCATGATAAATTATATAGGTGCATTTTAGTTCCTTTCATCTGGTAATGTCCTAAGGGTTCTTTTCTGTGATGTATAGGTAGTCAATAAAGTGGAAACTCTATATTAAAGCCTAGTTCACTAATTTGTATAACCATGTTAGCACCTTGAATGATTACTTGATATTAACCTTCCATACAGAAAAATCTTTGAGTTCTTATTGCATGGTAACTTCTCTCTTTCTCATATCCCAGTGTTCATCAATGGGCAGTGAAGGTGAAGAAAATTGTACAAAATTGACCCAATGTGTAGCAAAGATTGGTGACCGCATGAGTGACAGGATACTGAAGTTATTTGTGCTTCTTTATCTCCTCCACATACAACCATACTACCAGCCTTCCAAAAGTGAATGGGATGTCCATCATTACAATCAACCTTTTAATGATTGTTTTATTTAGTGATTTAGTTAACTTTTCCTTGGTGAAGGTGAGCAGAAACTATTGATTCAGCAGTAAAGAGCCTTGGGTCTGGAGGAGTCAACTCAAATTTGAATGTTGATTCACTGCTTTTTACCTTTTGTGACATTGGATGATTTAGTTCTGATCTCTAGGCCTCAGTTTCCCCAATGGATTAAAAAATATTTGGGAGACAGAGTACAGAGGATTTATCACTAGTCCAGAAGTCTGGAGGATTTGAGTTCAAATTTGACCTCAGACTTAACACTACTAGCTGTGTGACCTGGGCAAGTCCTTTAGCTCCAATTACTTTGCCAAAAGAAAAAAAAAAAAAGATTTGGATTATTGACCTTTAAGATTCCTTCCAGCTTTAAGATTCTAGTAAATACAGACATAATACTTATTAAAAACATTAGCACCCACGGATGGTTTGTTAAATTAGCTTCTGTCAGATAGACAGATATCAAATTAATTTGGAGAAAACCCTGAGAGGATAGAGATGGGGTAGGTACACTTCTAAGACAGAATGGAGAATGGAAAGAATGCAACAGATTGGATTCTGAGGAGAGAGAAATTTTGAGTAAAGGAGACTGCCAGAGATAATCCTGGCCTTCAGAAGCAGAGTGAGACCACAGGCTGCTGAAACAGAGAAATTTTATAAATGGTCCTAGATTATCCCTGGCTTATAAAGAACAATTTTCTCCTGAAAGAGCCATAAGTTTTTTTTCCCTCCTTGATACATCTAGAAGCTTTTTTCAAAGGATAAGAAAGTGGGAGGAATGGTGCTGTGATCCCAAGAAAGAGCCTAGGGTCAGGCAAGAAAGATGACACAAATCTGAGAAAGTGGACTGTTGAGCAATCTTTTGTGTATCATCACAAAATAAACCATTAGCTATGATGGAGCTGGAATGGTAATGCTAATACAATTCTTTGGACTATTGTTGTGCTTGAATGACTCAAACAGTAAGTAAAAATGAAAGCACTTGCAAACTACTTACCCTCAAGGAGCTGACCAAGACAGCACTAGATAGTGTGTGAAGGTAGGGACAGTAAGTACTGTCGGAGATCAGAGAAGAGATGTCTTTGAGAACTACAGTAGTTAGGGAAGATTTCATGAAGTTGGTAATAAGACTTGATCTGGAGCCTGAATGATTTAGTTCAATTTAATTAGTGTTTATATTAGATGTCTCCTATGTTCAAGATGTGTCTGTGGGTTCTTGGGATGCAAGGGACAAAAACTGAAAAATAGTCTCTGTTTTCAAGGAACTCACAGGTTCTCCTCGGGGATATTTAATACTGATCTTTGAATCAACATATACTTATTTTGTGCTATACCTAGTGATAGGTAGTATGTGTATGTGTATTTGTGTGTAATTGTATATGTGTATGTGTGTGTTTGTGAATGTGTGGGAGAGTTATCAAAATATCTACCATTTGGGAAAGCTTATAATTTATAATGCCAAGAACCCACCATTAAATGCTAATCAGATAAAAATGACAAAAAGTGGGAAAGAATTGAAAATCTCTGACATGTAGTGGTTCTTGGAGGAAGTCAGACTTCTGATGTAGACTTTGAAATATTGGGATAGGAAGAGTAGAGAGATTATATTGAGGGATGGGGGTGGAAAGGATCAGCAAAGGTCCACAAAGACAGGTAAATATGAAATGGGTTAGAGACAGTGAGGTACGAGAGAAACTCTCAGAGCTAGAATTTTATTTGTCATTTGGTCTGCTTTTCTTTCATTCTCACCTTTCTCTTCCCCATTTCTACTTAGGCTAGTTATATCGCTCAACTTTTTTGCCATGGACTAACCCAACAGCCTGTGCTGCCATGCTTCTCTATCCAAGAGATAGGCAAGTGTCATAGGTATCATTCCCTTCCTGGGATGAATCAGTCAGGAAGCATTTAATGAATTTCTACTGTGTGCCAGACAAATATGTGAATAGTGTAGCATGGTACCATGGTGGTAGTGGATAGAGTTCTAGAAGACTCAAGAAGAACTGGGTTCAAATTCCACTTCTTATACTTATTAGGTGTGTGATCCTCAGCAAGTCACTTAATCCCTGAGTCCATTTCTTCATCTGTAAAATGAGGAGTTGTATTAGTTGGCTTTTAAGGCCTTTTCTTTCTAAAATCCATGACCCTACCTTTGAACCTTTATGCTTACATTATCTTAATAGATTTCTTCTTTCTCTTCATATTTCTTGTTGCTTTAGAAAGGAATTTTGAGAGAGGAGATATAAGGAAAGAGAGAAAAGATAAGGAATAAACAGAAGGAGGTGAATTAGGAAGATTTGGTGATGTCTAGAGTAATTAGTGATAGGATGATGGAATGGCACTTGGAGTCCTCATTAGGCGATACAAGATTGCTTTTCTTCTTCTCTTCTGATTACATATGAGAAAGACCTTGCTTTGTGTTAATTAGTGAGCTCATCCTCCTCTTGTAAGACTGCCAGGAAACAAGGCAAACATAACTTTGTGAGCCTTTTACTATGAGAATTGGTAATGGGAAGGGTCTCTGTGGTTGGTAGTGACTGAGTCAGCACAGTAGCATGGTGCTATGAAAAAAGCTTCAAGCAAAGATGGAGGTACTTAACCTGATCTTAGGTCTCAGCCTGCACAAGCTTAACTGTGTGACTGGGTAAATCACCTAACCACTGTGAGTTTCTGCTTCTTTATCTCTTAGATACTACTCTACTGCAATGGCTTTTGGAGATAATTAGCAAGAGTTATATGAAACTGGGCAAACAGTGATTATGGCTGGACAGATTGTTTTGAGAGGTAATGGATTCCCTCTAAATAGTCTTCAAGTAATAACAGCATAATCAATTGTTGACATTGTTGTAGATGGGATCTTGGGCCAGATATGGATTGGTATGGATGACCTCTGTGATACATTTCCAATTCTGAGATTCTGTAGTTCTGTGAAGTTGCTTATGGAACCTTGCTAACGTAGAAAGGGGAAAGAGAATAACCAAAGATGTGATTATGTGTTCATCTCTGTCTTTTCGATAGCCTGCCCATTTCCCAAATCCCAAATAGACCACTAGCCTTATGTAAACCCCTTCTTTTTTTGCCATCACCATTATTAATTATTGAACCTTATAAAATCTCAAGCTGGAAGAAATATTTGAAATGATTAATATAACAATAGTCTCAGAGAAATTAAATAATTTGCTTAAGGTCATTTAAGTAGCAAGCATTTAAGCTAGACATGAATTCAACTCTTCTGATTCCAAATGTTTGTCCATGAGGCTAAACTTGCCCTCTTGATATTGTAGGTCTCAGTGTGTCTCATTCATTAACATACCTAGTAGGCCTGATTTAAGAAGAGGTGGGATCTGATGAGTCAGACTGCTCTTAAGCTCAGAATTCTGAATAGCTAGGCCATCATTCTCCTCTTTCATTTATTTGTTTATTTTTGTGAGGCAATGGGGTTGACTTGCCCAGGGTCATATAATCAATAAATGTCAAATGAATGAGGCTGGGTTTGAATTCAGTCCTCCTGAACTCAAGGGCTTGTACTCTCTATTTTGCCACCTACCTGGCCCCTTCCTTTTTCTTCATAATTGGTAGCTGCAGGAAAATGATAATTATAGGCTCAAGAATAGGATCTAGATTTCAAATTTCTATGTGAATTTTCTTACATAAAATATTTGCATAAATGTTTGCTGAATTGAATGATTATGTTCATCACTTTATTTGAAGATACTGACTTTTTATTTTTAATAATTCAGATTGTAGTAACCTATAGGTGTTCAGAAAGGATTATAGTTAATTGGTAATGGTCATAATTGGGAGGCAGTCTGATAGAAGTAGACTTATGCTGAATGGGGAGTTGGGAATCATTAATATCTCCATTACCAAATAATTAGCTATGTAGACCTGGACAAGTCACAGTGCTCATGTTTCCTCACCTGTAAAATGGAAATAATATTATTTGTTATCAAGAAGGCACTTTGAAGGCCATAAAGCACTACATTAATGAGAGCTGTTGAGATCACCATAGAAAACCCACAAGTTCTGATCCTAGGGAATTTGTCTTGGTAGCTTATTTTGCTTGTATAAAAATTGCAATTTTTCTAAAGTTTCTAAATGTTTCTAAAGTAATTTGTTCACATAGTGACTATTTATTCAGATGATTCTAGTACATTCATAAATATTATATTTTTTCCTTAGGGGAAAAAAAACATCCCCCTAGGTTTTTTTGGCCTATCCTGTTCCAAATCCCCTCTCTAAGCTTCTGTTTTGTTCTTTATTTTCCTAACATGTGAAAATATGTCATTTAAGGTTAAAAACTTCCTACAAAGACAACTGCCCGATAGTGGATAAAGGGCCATCTTTAGAGCTAGGAAAATCCCAAGTTCAAATGCTGTGTTAGACACAGAGTGACTGTGTGACTGAACAAATGACTTAACCTCTTGGGGTTCCCAGGCAACTATGTTAGTGTCTAAATTTCAGAGCAGATGCCAATTTGCATTGATAGAGGAAGTTTCTTTATCAGGAGTTTCCCACATATATGAAATCACAGATTTTGTCTTTGATAAAAAAGACTAAAGTTGTTGCGGGGGGCGGGGAGGAGGAAAGAGGAGGGACACGTGTTAGTAAAAAGCTGAAGGATACAGGGTAAATTTTGACCTTAGTTTAAAAAAAATCATTCTGTATCATTTCCTCCTTCTGACTTTTCAGCTATTCATAGTTTGTTTCCAAATGTGATATTCTCCGAATTTAGCCTGTTTCCCTGTAAAGATGAGCAAGACTTTGAGATTCTGTTTTTTTTTCATTAAACTTGCTGAAACTTGGTTCTAGTCATCTGAATTCCTTAGAACCCCCTGTCATTTTCATCATGTATAACCAGAAATTCCTAGGCTCCAAGAAGCTCCCACGCCTGGGTAGGTACCAGAAGTGAACAAAACCTCTAAACTCGTGAATTGACAAGTACAGAAATGGGCACAGTTGTTCCACTAAGTGAAAATACACAGATGTATTTCTAGACTGTACCCTAAGAAAAGCCATGATACTGTAATTAGTTGACTACTGGAGGCTGACATAATTCACAAACATGGTCTCTTTAGTACTCCCATAATATACTTGTAACACTTCTGGAGTTGTTAATGCACACCTTCCTCTCTCCACCAAAAAAAGTTACCCTATAAAGACACTCTTGAAGTCTCTTAGAATCATAAACAAGAGCAGTATAGATCTCTTTAGGAACCTAAAGTCAAGAGACAAGTTCTTGGTTTTGTTTGTTTATTTTATTTTATTTTTCAGGAAGAGGTTGTACAGAAAAGAAACATTGACCTTGCTGTTTTGACTAGCACTTAGTTAGTGTCTTTATGATGCTCACATTCTCTGATTTTTGTAACTTAACACCTGTCCCCTCTGCTAACAAACAGAGCTTGTTCTAACTCTGGTCTTATTCTTTCCTCCGGATGTACCTGCTGCTCAACACTTTCTCAAATATTGCTTCAAAATCGATTAATCAGAACCCTTGCATAATAAGATTTTGACTTTTGACTTTCTGATTTTGAAGAAAGGGAAGATTTTATTCTTTGTTGCTTAATCTGAGGTCCCTCTAAGTGAGCGCCTTAGTGATATTTAGTAAGAATATCTGATGGTAAGATATTGAGCCAATAGACCATTCTAAAAAGATTTTTACTGGGTTATTACCGAATGATTTTTTTTTTTGCTAAAAAGAATAGAGATGAAAGGAGTTTCAGTTCATGAGAATTTGCCTTCTGTAAAATTTACATTCTTGTATTTTGACTCGTTAAGAGTTGAACTTTTCATGAACATTATGTTCATGTAATCAAGTAATGATGGACCTTGAAGAAAACCTAAATCAGTAAAACCCTTTGTGTCTGCTGCCCTATTCAGAAGAGTAGATGAGCTGGTTTTTTTTAATGCTCACAGGTTCAATGACATAGGGATTTCTATTCAAGCCTTGCTATGGTATTACACAATAAGTCTTCTTGCTAACAGAGGAAAGAATCCTGCATTTGGAGTCAGAGTCTAGAGTATACTTATTGTTACTTATTACCTTTGTGACTATGTATAAGTCATTTATCTTGAGGCCTTGGTTTCCTCCTCTATAAAATGAGAGGATTAGATTACATGACCTCTGAGAGGGTCCCTTCTACCTCTGAATCTATGATCCCATGATTTCTCACTAATATTCTAACTCTAGAGCAAGGATTGAGGTGATGGTAGTTTTATTCCACCCTTTGGTGGATGAGTGGACTCAGTTCAAGTTAATTTGTTTAAGGTCTAGGAGATGAATAGATAGTTCTGAAATAATAATGTGAAAAGCTATTATTTCTGGTATTAATAACTAATGATTGTATTAGGACCAAAATATCTCCCCTTTTCTTCTTTTTCATCCAGAAATCAATCAGTATGGGAAGTTTCTCTTAAAGATTTATCCAGCTAGGATGGCTGAAATTTAAACAAAGATGGAAAAAAATTATAAATTTAGGCTAATAGATATATTCTTGTCATTGTGTTTATTCAGACAGGTCTGGGAAAATGTGTATCCTTCCCCTTATCAGTCTGATGTTATGAAAATTCAAAATCTCTTTGATCAAGTCTTGAGTTATCCAAGTCATATACTCTATGATACTCATTGTAAGATAGTCTAGCCTGTCATTGTAATATTCATTTTCTCATTAATTGTTGACCAGAGTTGATTGCTACTTTCAAGAACACCTATTCTTCCAACAGCATATAAATCATGAGACTCCATGAGGAGTCTTTGGTCAAAGAGGGAGCTGGTCAAATGACCATCATTTTATTAATAAACATGCTGGTCTTATTAATAAATGATTAAATCATTCAGAAACTATGTCTCCTGAACCTTTTTAAATACCATAGTTAAACATTGTCAAATAAGCTCTGTGCTAATATAAGATGCTGCCTTGATACTTTATTATCTTATGAGATACAACTACTAAAAACTAGAAATACTTGTGAATCAGGAGATTTTTAGTGGAGGCTTTCCTTTATAACTAGTGACTTACTAAGTGTTTCTTGCATCTGTGTTACAGGAAGATCCAAAGAAGTATATCATGTGGTCACAGCTCTTAGGAACAAATGATATTCTTAGGGAAATAAAGGGTATCAGTATACAGAGTTAAGTGACAAAACAAGGCAATGAATTGTCAAATGAGTATTATATGTAATAAATGTGATTTAAATTTGGAGGAAAAGATCTACAAGTGTCTCGATCCCCAGCTCATTACAATTATGGATTTGTGGGCCATATTTGCATGGCTAGTTGAAAATGCTAATTGCTGTTCCAAATTGAAATAACTTGGAGAAATGTGTGTGAGGAGCTCACTAAAAGCTCCAGAATTTGGATTGTAAAAAAGGAAAACAAATAAACAATCTCTTACTGATTTTATCACTGCCATCATTATTATTGCAATGTTACATTTTACAGAATTGGTTAGGACCATGTTCAGATAACTCAGAATTTTCAAGGAAGTTAAAGAGAATAAAATAATTAGTATTCCATAAAGGGATATTTAGCTTAAGTATCCTGAACTGAAGTTTTATAGCAGGAGATTTTGTGGGGAAAGTAATATAACATTAAATTCTCAAAAATTATGCTACCATAGATGTTAAAAGGGAGTATGTTTCTCCAGGAGACTTAATCCAGTTACTTTCAGTTCAATTTAGTAAGAATTTATTGAGTATCAGTTGTGTACTTAACACTCTTCTAGGGAGATTGTAGTGAGGGGAAATGAGACAAATCATTTGATACCTCCAAGAAGTTTTACAAAATCATTCTAGGGAGAGAAAATCTAGGCAGAGGAATCAGTGAGAGAACATAGAAAGTTGATATGTGATTAAGAGCTTGAATGAATTTATGGTTTTATAAGTGAATGGTTGAAAGTACATGGCCTCAGCATGCAAAATTCTCAATGCAGCTAAGCACAATTAAAATATAATTGGAAAATATTCAACAACATTCATTAAAGTACAAAAATACATAGATAATGCTAATTTGTGGTTTTCTAAGTCAGTATGTAGCTCACTGGAATCTTTTTTATTTGAGTTTGGAGCCACTGATTTAGACAACCAGTTCCATGGGTACTCAAGAGGAAGAGATATATCAAAACATCTTGATGGAATTTTGATTAGCAATATTCAAATAGCTGGCACTACAAGAGAGGAATGTATAAGTAGGGGAAACAACCTGGAACAGAGGAGAAATAAGCATGTGGGGGGCACAGGAAGTCTGCTGAACTGGAAATGAAGAGAGGGGTGTGTGTGTGTGTGTGTGTGTGTGTGTGTGTGTGTGTGTGTGTGTGTGTTTATTACAAATCAAGGAAGAGACTCTTTGTCCTTGATTTCAATGTTTCAAAGTTCTGATTGTTCATGGAAAGCCTCAGAAAAACAGTAGTTTTGCATGTTTTGCTAGCTGAATACCATTATCCTTTTTACAAAGTGAGATCATTTCCAGGGGTCAAGTTGACATGATTTGGGAACTCTAGCCACTCTTTCCTCAGTAACTATCAGGTAGTATACATTTTAGAGGCTCTGCATTGTAATCACTTATAATTGTCGAACTCTAAAACTCTTTCCTAAATCTCACTACCTAAAATAAACAAACAAATAAACACACAAAAAACCAGGACAACAAAACAGTGCCAGACTGGTCCAGTCCCTGATACTTTCCTTCCTGCCCAGGTAAACTAGAAAAGATCTTCCAAAGGAGCGGCATCATTCGATCAGAAATAGCTTAACAGAATCTCTAGTGGGTAAATAATTAATTTGAAAGATGGGAGATATCAGTGAAAAAGTCAGCTAGCTGAAAAGGGATCAAATGACAGGCCCCAAATGTCAGTAGGCCCTGTTGTATTTACTCTAAGAGAAGAAGGTGCCTGTCCCTTTGGATCTCAGCGAAGCCAGATCTTCTTGGGTTTTTTGTTTGTTTGTTTGTTTGTTTAAATTGTCAAGGAAGTAGGTTTCTTTGTCTCCAGAACTCCTGTTCCCAGAAATGTCTGAATATGCCGATCAAGAGGGGAGTTTTGGTATGAATCTATAATAAGAACATACAAGTCCAGATGATTCACCAAAAGAGATGAGTTTCTCTCTGTTCTGATACCACTGTGGGTTTGGTTAGGGATAAGAAAGTGAATAACTCATTACATGGCTGGATTTTATCTCTTTTCGTTTGCCACAAAAACCTCAATTTCCCCTTTCGTGGAAAAAGAAAACCCTGTCTTGGTTTCCAGCTGAGGGGGCTGTGGCCTTTGAATTACATAGTGCCCTAGCTGAATTTCAAAGGTTAATAGACAGTTTGCTGAAGAGGCTGGGATAGCCCTTCTCTTCTATCAGTAGAATGATTTTTCTCTATATCGATCCCTTATGACCTCTTGGCCAGCCTTGTTCATAGATGAGGAAATTGATTGAGATGGGAATGATTTGAGAATTCACAGCTGTATGGTTGAGAGACCCCAAGGACACAGCTCATTGCATTCTCTCTGTTAGGAGACATCCACATCTTCTTCCCTCTTCAACACCCCCCTTTCTCCATACATTCTGGTACCATGATTCATCTACAGGAATTGTGGAACCTAATAGTTGAATGCTTGGTGTGTTGGGGGTGTGTGATGGTGAACGAAAAGGTCATAAATTACACATCATAGATTGTCAGAGCTTGAAGTAAGTATAAGACATCTTCTGTTATAACCTTGTCATTTTAAACATGAGGAAACTGAAGACCAGTAAGTTTAAATGATTTATCTAAGATCAAATAATGAATTAGTAGCAGAGTTGAGGATTAAAACACAAGAGTGACTGAGTGATACTTATTCCAGGTCTCTGTCTATTACAGCATGTTAAGGTCATTTGTGGGGTCTAAAAATAAATTACAAAAAACATCAAATATTTGGGAAAGTTTCATGAAATAATTCATCTTAAATCTTTTCTTACTTATTCCAGATACCCAATCAGTTACAAAATCCTCTCCATTCTATCTCTGAGATTGCTCCTGTGTTTTCTAGTTTGGGATTCTGTGACCTTGTGATCTGTCCCTTCCTTTCCATTCCTGCTGCCATGCCAGTACACTAATTCAGGTCTTTGTTGCCTCTTAGATTTTTTTTTAATAACTATGTAACTAGTTCTCAGGTTCTTTTCTTTTTTCTCAGTTCCAATTCATGTTTCACACTAAAATAATTCTTCCTAAAGTCTTCCTTTGATCCACTGTTAGTCTTTCTTTTAGAAATGTCTAATACCTCTTCATTGCTACAAAATAAACATGAAACTCCTTGTTTTGGCATTCAAGACCCTGCACAATTGGGCTTTGACCCACCTTTCTATCTTTATTCTATAATTATCAATTTCATTTAACCTGGATTTTCCTTCAGCAGCCAACTTCTATGGTCCATAGCTCTTTCATATCTTTTAGGTTGGCCAAGAGGGGATTTACCTTTTCATTCCCATAGACAGAACTTATTAGTACTCTGCTCCTCTTTCTCATCAACATCTAGCATTCTCTAATAGTCAATTGGGAAACATCTACTGGACTGAGAGTATCGCATTCAAGGATCTTCACAGCCTTGTTACTGCTATACTTCAGTCTCATCATTCCTCATATGAATACATTGTCAAAGTAAACTTGTTTACTTATATTTGCTGAGCATGCTTTATATATTTCTATCCCTCTGTTTTTGTTAACAACATTGTTATTCTGCCCAAAGAGCCCACTTTTCTACTTACCATCTATCCAGATCCTTTAAGGACCTATTCAGATCCTATGCCCTTTGTAAATCTTTTTCCAAGTATACTGAGACAAGAACAAGAGAAACAAAATAATTGGGAATCAATATTAATAACTGATATGAAATATCCAAATTGCTTTTCACAGTCATCCCAGGAGTCATATAGATGTTATTATCTTTAGCACAATACTTGGCACATTGTTGGAGCTTAATAAATATTTTGAATTGAATTATTTCACAGATAAGAAAGCTGAGTCTCAATCTATAATTTGTTTATGGTTGGTCAGCTTATAAATGTGAGATTCTAAAGTTAGTTTTTCTGTAATTTGTAAACTACAGGTTAGCTCCTGGAGGGCCTTGGGGTAAGCCACAGTTGGGATAAAGCAAAGTCCTTGGTTTTTAGGGGGAGAAGTGAAGGAGGCAGGCAAGCTGCCACTCAGTTTGCCAAAGATGTATCCTGGATTCTGCAGTCCGAAGTCTCCAGCCGCTCTTCTCTTGATCTGGCTGCCAAGTAACTCTAACTTCTCCCCCCACCCAATCCTTGCCTACCAAACATTCAGCAAGCACCAATGGTGAGGGGAGCCATCATCTAAATATATGCTAATAGAGCCATTATCTCACATCGAATGGGTAAGTCTTAAGTGCTGTCTTGTCTGATTCAAAGTTTCAGCCCTCTACAGTAATTCATTTTTAACCCTCTACTATATCACACTATAATTTAGACCACCCCTACTTGATCTCTTCTCTGAAGTCCTTTAACACTTGTTTTTTAAATATCATTTACCACTTAATTCTACAGTGATCTGTAACAAATTTACTTCTGTTATCTTGAGATATTATTAAATTCTTTTTATCAATTAATCTTCACAGTAATATCCCATCTCCCTAACTAGATTATAAATTCCTTGAGGACAAGCTTTAGGATGTATTTCTTTGTTTTCCCCTGAGTAATTTGTATGGTGTTTTGCACAAAAGTATGTACTCAGTAATTATTTAATTTGATTTAACTTGACTTGGTAGAATGTACTGAATTCATAGGATCATAAATTTTGCTGGAAAGGATCTTGAAGGCCATCCATTCCAGAAGGAAAAAAAAAAGCCCAGAGAGCCTCAAAGTCACCCAATTAGTAAGCATCAGAGGTGGTGTCTCAAATGAAATAATCCTCTTGACTCCAGAGCCAGCATTTATTCTCCTGTACTGCACTTTACATTAGATACATGCTCACAAAGAACATTAGCTTCATCGATGGAAGAAAGAGAGAAAGAATGAAAAGTAATGAATAGACAGCCCAAAACAAAAACTATAAGTTCTTAACCTAATGATACTTGCTAACTTAACGTCTTGTTAAGGAGGCTAGCATATTTGAAAGGTGTGGGTAGATTGCTTAATATTAAACAGGGAAGCCTGCCTGAAGAAGGCAGATTTGGTACAGAGATAAGACATTAGACTCTATTGGGAATATACTCAAAAGATCATCAGATGAAAAACCTGAGCAATGGTGAAATTTTCAAGTAGCCTTTGGCCTGATGAGATATCTGGGGATGTTGAATTTGACAGTGCTCTCCTTGCACACTGTCATGTTCCTCTGAGAGTGAAAGATGATAGTTGCTGCTTGCTTCTTTGTGAAAGATGAATAATTTAATTGATTGTCTGGTTTTTAAACATACTCTATTCATCAGAATATCTTCCATTGTTGGAAGAGAAAATGTTGAGATCTAGCAACTTGACCTGACAGGTGACAACTGTCAGGTATACAGATGTTCATATGAAAGAGAATGTGTGGAGCTATTAAAGAGAGGATAATGGCTCAAATATCACAAATTTAAAGGAGAGCTCTGTGCAAAGGGCACTTTGGGTAGGACTCTGAGCTATACATAGGAAGTCAGAATAGCCAGAAGTGTGAACAGAATTCTATGATGGTTTCAGGTTATCATTGCAGGACACAAAGGATAGGCATTCATATTGTGGGGAAGTGTGAAGTGTTCTGAATTTAGAGTTATTGTATTTGGATTTGAATCCCAACTCTGTTACTTGCTACCTATGTTAGCTTAGGAAAGTAATTGCAACTTTCTGGGCCTAGATTTTCTTATCGATGAAATGAAGGGGTTATGTTAGGTAATCTGTAAGGTCTCCTCTAGCTCTAGATCTTTGATCATCTAAAATGAATTAATGGGAATATTTTCTGAGAGGGCGAAGACGAACCAATATTGTCCATGTCTATTTTCCTAATTTATATTATTTTATTTTTTGGCACAAGGATAGGTTTGACTGATTCGTACAATGAGTGGGGCCCAGAATTGAATAAGAAGAGGTGAAAGCTGTTTGGATCACATTTTGTGGGATCATTTCAGTGCTTTCAATGAACCCAAACTGCTTCCTACTACAACCCCCTCCCCATCTATCACATAAATATTTTCTCCAAGTGATGTTACATATGATTGCAAATCATGAAAAGATGTCTGGTCTCAGATGACTCCTAACTTCAGTTGACCAAAATAATAATGGGCAGATGGATAAGGAGTGGGATTGAACTAGCAATGGAGTTTAAGTAGTTGGCAGCCTGTTACTACTAATGACTTAATGTTTGAGAGATACACCATAACTTAAAAAGTAATTGGGTGTGATTTAGAGGGAGAATGGGAGAACATAGTGTTGTGTTGAGATTCATGCTTCACTGGAAGATGCAGGGGATAGCCTCTATTGAATAGCCCTGGAAGATCTATGGAAAGAAATAGAAAAGAAAAAAGAAAAAAAAAAAAAACTAAAACAGAAACAAAAACAAACTTGCAAAACATGAGAAGACCTAGATAGTTTTCTTTCTGTAGCAGTGGAGACAGTATTTTCAAGGTTAAGATTACAGTATCTCTTAAATATTAAACTCACTTCTTTAATTGAACTAATGTGGAACAGGGCAGAGAGCTTTAGATTTGGAGTCAAAGGATTTGGATTCAAGACCTGGCTGTCTTGCAGTTAGCAGATTAGCTAAGTACTGTTATCTTCATTTAACAAATGAGGAAATAGGCTTTGAGAACTCAGTTGTATTGTACATGGTCACCCAAACAATGTCAGAGTCAAGATTTGAACCTAGATCTCTTGATTAACAACTCAGTGATTTGTTCATCATAATGTATTTAAAGTCTAAGATCATTGATTTGAGTTTTGCCTAGGACATTAACTGGTTCTCTGACGTAGTGTGGAGGTGGATTTGGGAGTGGAGATGAATATTCATTTACACTTTAATTAAATAACCCTTAACTTGACTAAGCTTCGATTTCAATACTTTTAAAATGAAAATACTTGTCAGATTTATCTCTTTATATTGTTTTGAGAAAATTGCTTCGTACACTTTAAACCTTTATAAACCTATAGAAATGTTACTTAACATTGAAAAACTTGCAGCCTAAGTTGTGGTCCCTCACCTGCTACTTAGTAACTTTGTAATCTTAGATATGTCACTTAATTGCCTTTTGTCTCATCTGTAAAGTGGGGGAAATAATGCTTTACATTTTTTTTAAGGGATATGATATCTTTTTTTTAATTCAGTAGTATTTTTTTCCAATTACATATAAAGATAGTTTTCAACATTCATTTTTATAAGATTCTTTTTCTCCTCTCCCTTTTCTCCCTATTCCAGAAGATAGTATGAAATCTGATACAGGTTATACGTGTACAATAATTTTAAATATATTTCCATATTAGTCATGTTGGTAAAGAAAAATCACAACAAAACGGGAAAACCATGAGAAAGAAAAAGCAAACCAACAAAATGTTGAAAATAGTATGCTTCAATCAGCATTCAGTCTCTCTGGATGCAGATGGCATTTTCCATCCCAAGGCTGTTGGAATTGTCTTGGATCAGTTACTGAGAAGAGTTAAGTCTGTCGTAGTTGATCATCACATTATCTTGCTGTTACTGTGTACAATGTTCTTCTGGTTCTGCTCACTTCACTCAGCTTCAGGTTATATGTCTTTCCAAGTTTTTCTGAAATCAGCCTGCTTGGGGGATGTCCTCTCTTGGGGCCTCTTCTAGATCAGATCCTTTGATTTGTCAGGTCAGACTTTGAAACTTATATTTTAATTTTTTTCAGCATTATATGTTATCTTAGAGTTGGGTAGATGCTGAGATATTTTGTTTGTTTATTTACTTAAATTACTTCCCAGATATTCCCTTTCCCTTTGAATATGGACAATTATCAGCACTGGTCTTTGTTCGTTGACAAGATTCAATTCAGTTTATCCCATGCTTATTGAGAACCTACTCTGTGCAAGGTACTTCATGAGAGGAGAATACAAAGATAAAAAGTGACAGATCCATAAGAAATCACTAATATGATACAAAGTTGAATGTATTGGTTAAAGGAGAGAATGAGACAGTGTATTTACTATCTAGAGGTAATTCAGTTAGTGAACATTAAGTCCCTGCTCTTTACCAGGAACTATCTTACATACTGTGCATACAAAGAAAGTTAAAAAAAAAAAAGTCTCTGCTGTCACTGAAGTCATAATCTTATGGGGTAGAGAAGATGAAAACAGCTATTTGTATAAAAGTAAGGAGACAAGAATTACATCTAGGTAGGTAACAGGGAGGATAATGGATTAATGACGTTGAGGGAGAGGATTTGAGGAAAAAGAATGCATTTAGTGTGTAATATACTGGGCTTAAGGTGTCTAGGGGACATTCAGTTTGAAACGTTCAATAGGTAATAAGAAAAGCAAGTCTGAAAGTATGGAGAAAGGTGTTAGGGCTGGATAAATTGATTTGAGAATCATCATAATAGAGATATTTAAATCCAAGGAACATGATGAGATTACCAATTGAAATAGTATAGAAGGAGAGAAGAGAGCCCAGGATAGAACTTGTTGAATAATGACTTTTAGCTTGTATGGCCTGAATAAAAATCCAGTAAAGGAAACTGAAAAAAAGTGAAGCAATACAGGTTGGAGTACCAGAAGATAGTAGTATCCAAAAACCTAGAGAGAAAGGAATACCAAGAAGAAAAGGATAATCAGCAGCATTAAAGGGCTGTAAGGAAGTAGAGAAAGATGAAGATTTGCAAAAGGCCATGAGATTTGGCAATAAACAGACCATAAGTAATTTAAGAGAGAGCAGTTTGGGTTAAATGATAATTTCTAAAACCAGACTTTAGAGAATTACCAGATCAAGAGGAAAGGAAATAGAAATATGTATTGTAGTAGTCTTCTCAAGGAAATTAGCTACAAAAGGGAGGAGAGATACAGGACTCAAGTGAGGGTTTGTTGGGGTTTTTTGTTTGTTTGTTTGTTTGTTTTTAAATGAGGGAGTCATGGGTATGCTTTTAGGCAGTAGGGAAGGAGTCATTGCACAGGGGGAGAGTCAAATAAGTAGGGAGACAGAAGAGCAATCTTCTAGAGAAGAGGAGATGTTTGGGGATCACATGTGCATGTAAAAGGATTAAACTTGACAGGGAGAAAGATTAACTCTCTATGTGTGACAGGGTTAAAGGAGGAAATAGGAATGTGGGATAAGGAAGCATAAAAAAGCCCTCTTTTCTCTTTAACCTATGGTCTAGAATCAGGGGTCCTCAAACTTTTTAAATAGGGGGCCAATTCACTGTCCTTCAGACTGTTGGAGGGACGGACTATAGTAAAAACAAAAAAATTTGTTTTGTGGGCCTTTAAATAAACTTCATAACCCTGGGTGAGGGGGATAAACGTCCTCAGCTGATGCATCTGGCCCATGGGCTGAAGTTTGAGGACTCCTGCATCCTTTACTACCCTTCATTATATTAAACTTCTTGGATTTGACCTCTATTCTGTTTGAATTCCTATGCCCTTCAATCCTATTTTAGATTAGTCCTATGGTCCTGCAATCACCTTAACTTACCCTGACTGGTAACCACCTAGGATCTGGTATAACATAAAACCTGATATTGTTCACACAGAACACTGAAAACATTCCTGAGTAGAGTATCTGGGTTTGAAATCACCTGCCCTCTTTCATTGTGAAAATAATTATCATTCCATGTTTTAGCTTCTTTAAGATTTGGTAGGATCCTTTGGGAAATCTTCCCCCAGTGTTTTGGGGTTCCCTGCTGTGATACTGAGTAGCCCTTAAAAGTCCCAAATCAGTCCCTTGAGTAAAATTTGTGGAGATCTTTTCTTGGGGTTGTTTGTATATTCAAATGATTTGTTGGCTCATCCACTGTTTAGTAGCCTGTGGGCACGTTCACAAGTGGTATAGAAGAAAAGACAGGCATTGTCAAGGCATTCAGTCTAACAGATGACAGGAAAGCCAGAGGAACATACATACACACAGACACACAGACTAAAGCACAGCAACTGTATTAAAAGGGGGCAGTACACTTAGTTGATGAAGTGGGATTGGCAGTGCTATTTCTTAGAGGTCATTCTCAGATCCCATCTTCTTTTAACAGATAGTGCACTTGCTACTTCAATGCCTGAATGCCCCTATCTGTAAAAATAATTAATAATCATTCCATTTCTAGGCTTTTTTTCAGAAAGACTCACCTTTGATCCCATCCCAATGAACTGGGTAGGGACAAAAAATAGTATTTCATTCCATTTACAGAGAGAAGCTCTGTTGAAGAGAGAGGTTGAGGAATTTGCTCAGTCATATGGTAAAGTGGCCAGGAAGGGACCAGAACCCCTGTTTCTTAGTTTTCACTTTGTTGATCTGTGAGTTAGTGTGGCCTCAGCAAAATTGACATCAGCTTGGTTTGATGATCCATTCATTGTATGTGGTCTCTACCAGATGCTCAAGCCAGGTGTTTAAAAAAGAAATGGGACATTCAAATCTAAGGAAAGAACTCAACTGGGATTTCTCTAACTGACTTCTCACCATGATCTTGAGTATGATACCTTCCCCTCCAATCCTCAGTTTCTTTTGTGGGGGTTGTCTTCTTCTATTACATTGTAGACTCCTCGAGGGAAATGATTTTTTTTTTGATACAGTATTTGTGTTCCCATTTGTAGCACAGTTCTAGGCATTTAATAAATAGCAGACACTAAGTAAATGTTTATTGACTATTATTGGCATTCATTCAAAAAGAGGAAAACAGTATATGAGAACCCTTTGGTATTGGTGCATGCTAGGGAGAAGTGTAGAACATGATTTCTAACCTCACTTAATATTCAGTTTAGTGTGGATTAATGCAGAGTCTTTAAAAGAAATAAAGAAAATCCTATCCCATTGAGGTATCATCTCTTCTGGAAGCATCATGCCTTATGATGCCAACCAATGATGCTATTTCCCTTGTTGTATATAATATTTTTTGGTTTCTTAATTGAGTCTGTGTTAATCTGATCACTGCATTATGACCATGAGTTCCTGAAGTCATGTCTCCTCTTGTAGCACTCACAATATCCAGCATAGAAGTTTAAAAAAAAAATTCCTGGTCTTTGCTCCATTGGCTAATTACTTGATTTAATTGTCCTGTTTATCACATTGGATTTTCTTTCTGGGAACTAAACTCTCATATTAATTTCTGGATTTTATCTGGACTTTGTGGACATCAAGACCTTGAGACCTGCTTTTATGAGGACAGGAGAAGAGGATGACTCTGAGACTTTGGGTGTGAGCTTGGCAGTTCCTCAAAGGTTCATGCCTATCACCAAGCCTGCCCTGCTGTTCCTCACCAGGGGTCTGTCTGGGCCAGACATTTTGGGAAACCACACTTATTTGACATAGCAGATAGCAGCTTTCACTCCAGCAAGTGGCTCAGCCTTCTTGGCTTCCTGCCTAGGCAAGCGGCATGCAAGGCTATGATTGGATTGTGGGGTGGGATTAGGGGAAGACCAGTTTATATGTTTGGAGACAGTCACTCTCACTCTCAGGAATCAAACAAGGAATAAGGGAACTAGCATCTTCCCACTCATTTAATGGTCAGAAAAAATAATTTTGATTTGACTTTAGAATATAGTATATGATTCTCCTCTCCTCTCTTTTTCTCCCTCTCCAACCCTTTCCTTTTCTTTCTACCTTCCTTCTTTTCCTCTTCTTCCCCTCCCTGCTTCACTTCCCTTCTCTTTCCCCCCTGACTTCCCTTCTCTTTTCTCTTCCTTTCTCTTCTCCCTTTCCCCCCTCTTTCTTTTCCTCCTCTTGTCTCTGTTCCTTCTCCCCTTCCATCTCCTGCCATGTCCTTTTTCCTCCTCTCTTCATTTCTCTTCTCCCTCTTCTTTTTTGGTGATGGTAGGGATTTATTTACTTTATGGAACAGTGGAAAAAACATTAGACTAGAATCTGGGTTTCTACTATTTACTGGATATGGGACTTAAGGCAAGAGACTTTACTTCTCTAGATCTCATTTTTCTCCTCTTCAGGAAGCATCCAATTGTAAAGGGCCTATCTACCAGTCTTCAAATTATAATAGACCTAAGCTAGTGATAGAACAAATTCCCTCTTTTTGTGTGGGTGCTTCACACTGGTATCAGGATGGAGGTAGTTCAAAATGAGACATATATGAGGAAAAAAACAGCTATATAGTACATTCTTAGATAATTGAGAATTGATTAAAATATTGGGCTATTCCCTATATTTTGTACATATTCTCTCCTTTTTTTTCTCTCCCTCCTCTCCCTCTGTCTCTGCTCTCCTTTTCTTCTCCCTCCCTTTCCTTCTCCTTCTGCCTTTCCCCCTTTCTCTCCTCTACTTCCCTTTTTCTTTTCTTCCCTTGCTCCCATCTCTTCATCTCTTTCAAGAACACTACAACTGTAGTCTTTTTTCACTTGGTTGCTTAATCTGCTGTGGAAGGCACAGACCAAGGGCATCTCCATCTCTAGCTGTCTTCCACAGCAGGAGTCCTAGCTACCAGGATCTCCTACAACACTTAATGGTCTAATTGCCATTGTTTGGTGAGTGACATCAACCCTGCAGTCAAATGTGCCTTGTTTTGACATCTCTTTCCACTCTTTCAGAATACAGTCTATGTGTCTTTGCTGCTAGAGATCTTTATTAACATTAAACTCTGCTGTAGTCTCACAGACCAGGGAAGTAGATGATCCCATCAGCTCTATTTTATTAAATTTTGGCCTCCTAAAACCAGTGCATATTTTGAAAATTCTTTAAATTTAAATGACAAATCCCAGGAGGGTGCGAGTCGATACATAATGCGCATATGCAATTATCAATAATTCCAGAAACTTAAATTTTGGGGCATTAAAAGTTTATTCTCTTTTTCTCCTATGCCCAGATTTTCTTTAAAAAAAGTTTTTTTTTTCCTTATCAGTTTTGATTTCTGTGATTCTTACTACATTCATTTACTTTCAAGGAATCATGATGTAATAATTCAAGTCAAGTCAACAGACATTTATTAAGCTCTTGCTAAGTGTCAGACCCTTTGCTAAGTTCAAGGGCAAAAATACCCTAAAAACAAAAAAAAAAACAAAAAACAAAAAAAATAAATTATTCTTGTTCTCAAGAAGGTTTGATTCTATTGGGAGAGGAATAGAGATAGGTTCTGTATACATATAATAAAGTTGTATACAAACTAAAGCAAAGGCAATACCAGAATTTCTGCTTTGAAGGAAACTACATACTGATAAATTTTCAAAAATCCTAGTCAATTATTTTATTCATAGGCGCTTATGGAAATCTGTTTTTTCACTTTGAATAGTATTTAAATTTTAGGTAAGATTCTCTACGTTTAGGAGGGATTTTTAAAGGAAGATTTAGTGATTACTTTTATTAAATCAATCTTTAAAATACTGAAGAAATTGAAGATGTATTTGTGAATGCTCACAAAACCGGTTTGACTGGTTACAGACAGGTAAGTATTCAACATGTTTTGGCAGGCTAAAAAAAAATATCTGCCAGGGAGCTGGTCTAGTGATTGGATAAATACTCAACATCAATGAAAGTCAGAAGGCCTCATATTCAACAGTACAATTGGCCTATGGAATTTCATGGATATGGGTGGTGGGTGGTATTGGCTTAGTTGAGTAGAAACAACTCCCAGAACTCTTTTGGAATGTCAGGAAACTGGATATCTTTGCTTACATGCATATATTTGGAAAAGATACAATGCCCTGCATCTCTGGGATCCTCTCCCTGGCACAAAATCCTCTCACTAAAGGACATTCAGAGGGGAGCCTTACATATTCATTAAGGTACAGTAGTGAATGGCTCTCTTTTAATTAATTTTTTTAAGTGGTAGGTGCATTAAGAAGAAGGAGTAGATGATATCTGTCATTATAATCTCTTTTAGACATATAAGAGAATGAGAGGAAAGTTTTTTATGCTATGATAAAGACTTGAAAACATTTTCCGTTTTTTGCCCTGAAAAATGTAGAGTAAAACAAAACTTTTTGTTTTCCATAAAATTTGGTTAATAGTTATAATATCTACCATATAGGGTTAAGAAAGTACTTTTGAAATCATTTAGCTCCATGTATGTGTGAATAAATATTATCATTTTGCTAATTATTAAATAATAATAATGTTAACAATGGCTTGATTGGGATTTTGATTGGACTTCAATTTATATTTCGGCCTTATTTCCTGATTGCATAAGCTCAGTACTCTATGATCCAGCCAGATTGAGCTATTATTTCTTGTCATCCTTCCTGTTCATAGTATTCCATCTGACTGGAATTCCATGGTGTCCTTTATCCTAACACTAGTTATACAATATGTGTGTGTGTGTGTGTGTGTGTGTGTGTGTGTGTGTGTGTGAGTGTATCCTTCATGGCTCAGTTCAAACATTGATTCTCTTACTCCAGAATCAGGTGTGATTCCTCCTATTTTAGAAGTTCCCATTGTACTTTATATACCTATTATATTACTTATGTTCTGCCTTGTATTATGGTTATTTGTATACCTTATTTAATTGTCCCTAATGAATTACATGTTCCTTGGAAGGAGGCAGTTGACCTGTACTTCTCTTTCTATGTTACTTCTATCTTTCTATCTATATCTTAAATGTAATAGATGCTTGATATCCTTCTAAGGAAGAAAAGAAGGAAGGAAGGAAGGATGGGTGGAAGAAAGAAGAAGTGAAAGGAAGGAGGGAGGAAAGAAAGGAGCTAATTCTTAGATTCTTCTTTGAAATCTAAAGCTATCTACTCTCTGTAGAAGGAGCCACAGATTTTTAAACCGCAATAGTAAGCGATCTTTGATCTAGTGCTTCCTGTTTGAAGATAATTCCTTTATATTAGTCTTTTGGAAATGTCTTTTAAAAGCATACATTTGTTCTTATTTGGTCTCACAACTGTTATAAATTACACTGATGCCTTCTCTATGAAGCAATTCCAGTAGTGTTTCATTTTCTTCAATTTACATTTTGGTACTTGATATCTTGAATTATTATTTGACTGTTTCATTTGTCCATCTATTATTGCTCTTCTCTCTGCCCTCCCCCTTCTTGCAAATCAGCATGTTTTGAAGACAGGAACTAGGTGTTCTTTTGTATCCCTCAGTATTTAGTATAGTATTATACACTTAAGTAAATGGCACTAATAAAGTCTCACAACATTTTACTTCTCCCAGATATTCCAGAGATATAATCCTTAGGATTATATTTTAAGGAAGAAAGATTTCAGTTTGAGGAAAAAAAACTGAGCTCAGAGCTGGGTCTGCCAGTGGATAATTTCAGGTGGGCTTAACCTCTATATATTATAAGATTACTAATTTTGATATGGAAAGGACCTTAAAGGTCATCTAATCCTACCACCTCATTTTGAGTGTATGGAAACTGAGCCCCAGAAAGAATATAGAATTTATTCAGAATTGAAAACGAATTAAGGGAAAGAGTCATTATTTGAATCTGGGTCCTGTATGTCTCTTTACATACTAGCTATAGGTTCCTATAAATATTTGTCTTAAATCAATTTCTGAATATCCATTTTTAAAATATGCTAGGAAAACTGAATATTTCTTTTTTTAATTTTTAATTTTTTTAATTAAAGCTTTTTATTTACCAATCCACATGCATGGGTAATTTTTCCAACACTGACCCTTGCAAAACCTGTTGTTCCAAATTTTCTCTTCCTTCCCCTCACCTCCTCCCCTAGCTGGCAGGTAGTCCAATACTGCTAAATATGTTGAAATACATGTTTGATCCAATAAATGTTTACATATTTATACAGTTATCTTGTTGCACAAGAAAAATCAGATCAAGAAGGAAGAAAAATAAAAACTGAGAAAGAAAACATAATGCAAGCAAATAACAACAGAAAGTGAGAATGCTATGTTGTGTTCCACACTCAGTTCCCACAGTCCTCTCTCTGGGTGTAGATGGCTCTCTTCATCACTGCGCAAGTAGAACTGGTTTGAATTATTTCATTGTTGAAGAGAGCCACATCCATTAGAATTGATCATCGTATATAGCTCTGCTGTTGCCATGTACAGTGATCTCCTGGTTCTGCTCATTTCACTTAGAATTAGTTTATGTAAGTCTCTCCAAGCTTCTCTGAAATCATCCTGCTGATCGTTTCTTACAGAATAACAGTATTCCATAGTATTCATATTATTCAGCCATTCTCTAATTGATGGGCATCTACTCAGTTTCCAGTTTCTTGCCACTCCAAAGAGGGCTGCCACAAACATTTTTGTACATGTGGGTCCTTTTCCTTCCTTTAAGATCTCTTTGGAATATAATCCTAGTTGAAACACTGCTGGATAAATGGGTATGCATTTCATAACTTTTTGAGCATAGTTCCAAATTGCTCTCCAGATTGGTTGGATTCATTCACAGTTCCACCAATAATGTATCAGTGTCTTCGTTTTCCCATATCCCCTCCAGCATTCATCATTATCTTTTTCTGTCATCTCAGCCATTCTGACAGGTGTAAAGTGGTATCTCAGAGTTGTCTTAATTTGCATTTCTCTGATCAATAGTGATTTTGAACAGCTTTTCATGTGGCTACAAATGAAAATGTACAGTGAAGTCTTAAAATGTGCCTCACTATTCTGTTTAACCAGATTTTTTACTTGTTATAGTTATTGGGGACCCAGGTAGTCAGGTACTTATTGTTTAAAAAAAACAAGTGCAGCTCCAATTTAGCTTTAGTCTTTCTTGCTATTAGTGTTAAATCTTAAAACAGGAGTAACATTAATCCATTTAATTTGCCTTGGATACTTTTCTCTTTTTGTTGTTGGATTGAATATTTTATACCAAGCACTCACTGGAAATCATCTGTTTAAGCCTTGGTTTTCCTTTGTGTTCATATAGCCTCATCATGGGATCTATGTTCACAAAATTTTAGCTAATAATAATAATAATTAGTATTTATGCTGTGCTTTAAGATTTGCAAAGAATTTTGCAGATTATCTCATTTGGTCCTCACAACAACCCTGTTGTTATTAAGTTATTAAGAATTGCTGTTATTAAGCACATTTTACAAATGGGGAAACCAAAACTGCAAAGTTAAGTGATTCACTCCAGGTCATATAGTCATCCTGACTCTAAGTTGAGCATTGTATCACCTACTTGCTCTTGGAAATCTTTTGAATTCCCTTTTTGGTTACCTTAGAGCTCCGATAAATGGAATATACTTTAACTTGGACCTTATTCTGTTAAGTCATAGATTCCTAGTTTTAGTAATGGAAAGGAACCTTGGGAGTAAAATAGTTTAGAGGAGGTTTTTAACCACAGAAACAAGAAAAAAATGTTCATTCACTCACCATAATTATCTGCCCATATCTTTTTTTTTTTAGATGACAAAAAGTAACCTGATTCGTTGAAACAGTGTCTCTTTATTGTATACAGATCACTATTTTCAGATCTATACTAACTCCCAATTCTGAATTCTCAAGATTAGTTTTATTATCAGTTTTGATTGTTATTATTTATGATCATTGTTTTAACTGTTCTAAGGAGATAATTACTTTAGTTGCTAAGGCAACCCAACATATTGGGTATGAGAGCAGCCAGCAAACATGGTTTGCCAAATTGTAGGGCTGGGTGGGAGGTGTAGGGTGGGAGAGCAAGGGAGCTCAGCTGTAGGAGCTTGAAAATCGCCATGTTCAAATTATCTCTGTGTTTCTTCCAGCAAGGAGCATGAAGCCATTTGGAACCTTATTCCAGTTCTTCACCCATTCCAAATGCCATGTTTCTCCAATCATGAGAAGCCAATCCCACCACGATACCCTTTTCATTTACCCCTATGTATTCAGCCAAAACACTTTCGGGTGCCAGCTCCCCAAATCACAGCTCATATCTGTTGCGTCTATGCAGTCCTAAGAATGTTCTCTCTTTTGAGTCATAATGTTCCAGGAATTTAATTTGTGTGGTAATGTGCATGTGCACACATGTGATCATATGTTTTCTTTCTTTTTCATTCTTTGTGGGCACTGACATTTCCTAAAACTCTGGGACACAAAGCCTACTACTCACTTTGTTATTGGTAGAAAATCCTGTTTGTAGACTCCCTACTTCCAACATACAATAAAATCACTTGTGTGTTGTAAATATATTTTATGATGTGTATATCACTTTTATTTTTTCTGCATGCTTTTTCATTTAAATCCTCACAAATATTTCCCATTTAATTGATGAGGAAACTGATACTTACATAAAATAGTAGTAGAAATTGCCTTAGGGCTTCTGACCACTTCAGCCCTGTATTGCTTCCTCCTATGTTGAATATCATTTTGGTCAGCAGTGCTCCTCTGGAATGTTTTACTGTGTAAATAAGTAAATAAGAGGGTAGGACTATTTTTTGCCTTTGTACCTAAGGCTTTAGCACAATGACTGGCACATAGTAAGGGCTTATTAAATGGCAGTTAATTAACTGATTGCTCTCGGTTTAATGAAGGTCCTGACCTTCATAGTCATTTGGAGCCTCCATTCCCTGATGCCTACATATTGTAGCCTACCCTTTTTTATTTCTGACCTAATACCCTTCTGAGTGAGTGGAAGGGAAAGATATTGAATGACAAGGATAGCTGATTGATTGTGTTTTGGAAAACTATCAGTGCAGAAGCACCTTGTGCCTAGAAGCTTAGAGGAATACAAATGAGGAAGAGGAGGAGGAGAATTTTTCATTTTCCAGAAATCTTGAGTATATTTTAATCACTACTCTTCAGGAAATGGGAATTTCCTTTCTTCCTCCCCCCCCACCCTCATCCCAATATAATAATTTATTCCCTGGCCTTCCTTGATTGCTTGGAAATCGTAGCTCCTTTCTTCTTTCCTGTTGCCTCTCCTTGTTGTTCCTCAAACATGTCCCAGGCTTTCTTTGCTAGAGAACAGCCTCCAAGGCGATTTATCTGAACAGGTTAAATAAACAGGTCTGTGTTTGGGTTAATTATCATTGGTTCTGTTGCTCTCCATTACTGCTCTATCCGGGACTCTGGCCAAGGAGCAGATGGGAGAGACAGCGTCATCACCCCCTGCCTCATTGTGTCTAGCTCTCCCTTCTTTTTCATTCTCTCTGTCTCTTTCTGTGTCTCTGTCTCTCTTTCTATCTGTCTCTGTCTCTCTCTGTCTCTCTGTCTCTGTCTCTCTCTGTCAAGAGACATCCACATGTTCTTCCCCCTTCAACACCCCCCTCTCTCCACACATTCTGGTACCATGATTCATCTGCAGGAATTGTGGAACCTAATAGTTGAGTGCTTGGTGGGTTGGGGGTATGTGTGATGGCGAATGAAAAGGTCATAAATTACACATCATAGATTGTCAGAACTTGTAGCTCTCCATTGTTTTTCATTCCCTCTGTCTCGCTGTCTCTCCTTCACTCTCTTTGTCTCTGTCTCTCTCTGTGTGTATCTCTGTCTTTCTGTCTATGTCTGTCTGTGTCTGTGTATCTCTTTCTCTCTTTCTCTCTCTCTCTCTCTCTCTCTCTCTCTCTCTCTCTCTCTCTCTCTCTCTCTCTCTCTCTCTCTGGCTGAGCAAATAGGCCAGATGGTAGCAAGGGGAACAGACAACAAGTGAGGCATGGCATATGGGAGCTTGTTTAATTTCAGCTCCTGTTGGGAAGTGGGTTGGAGGAGGTGAGCTACAAAAGCAGAAAATGGAGAGGGGAAGAGGGGTGGAGGGGGGGCGGAAGCTGGGGGAGAGACAGAGACAAACAACTGACCTCTCCTTGGGGGAAATCAGCTACTCTTGTTAGCCAGCAGAATCCCTTGAGAGGAAAGTGGATCTAAACGAGAAAGTTTCAGTGCCATTCTTTTCTTTTTCCTTAGTCCTCACCTCCTACCTGCACTAGATATTGTGGAGGGGCTTAATTCTGAGCTGTTGATTGGGAATGGGTAGTGGGAGTGGGACCAGAAAAATTTGGCCTTGTTACTTTTTTCTCCCCATTAGTTTCAAGAAGACATATAATTAGCTATTTGGGAGAATACAGATAGAACTGTTTGTCCTAAAAATGAGCAGTGTTAGAGGTAAAGGGGGAAAGGCTCCATTTTTTTGTTTCTATTTTGCACCTGCGCCTACTTCTATTTTCTTGAACTCAGGATACCTTCCTGGTTTGATTCACTTCTGTCCTCTGTGGAGACAGCTAATGGGTATGTGGCATTTGATGTTTCCATAGAGTATGTTTGTTCTGAGATGCTCGTGCATATTTGTTTCAGTTCCACAAATTTTTATTAAGTTCCTGCTTTGTGTCTGGTACTGTCTGAGGTGCTAGGAATACAAACATGATGTAGTCCCTGTCCCTAAGGATCTTACTTTCTGCTATGAGATACAACATGTACACAGGAAATTAAATATAAGAATATTTAAAGAGGGAGAGAACAGCAGTGATAGCGCTCCCCCCCCCTCTCTTCTCTTTCTCTCTCTCTCTGATTCTTCCTGTCTGGCTCTGCCTCTGTTTCTTTCTTTCTGTCTGTCTGAATGTCTGTCTTTCTCTATCTTTCTCTCACATACAGAGAGAAAGAGAGAGAGAGAGAGAGAGAGAGAGAGAGAGAGAGAGAGAGAGAGAGAGAGAGAGAGAGAGAGAGAGAGAGAGAAAGGAGGAAGGGAGGAATATCAAGAGGGAGGGATGGAGAGAGAGAGATGCAGAGATAGAGGCAAGGAGAGATAGACAGAAGCAGAGAGATAGAGAATGACAGAGATAGAAACAGAAACAGACAGAGACACACACAGAGATGGAAATAGAAAGCTAGAGAAAGAAGAAGAGAAGAAGGAGAAAGGGGGAGTGCTTTAGTTCCTGAAGAAAATGGAATCTTGATTGAGCCTTAAATGGAGTTAGTATTCTAAGAGTTAGTTATTTAACATGTGAGAGAGACTCAATTGACAAAACCTGGATTAAAATTCTGTGCTCTGTGTTCACTAGTTTTCTGACCCAGAGCAAGTCTTCTCATCTCTCAGAGATGCAATTTCCATATCTGTACACAGGTGTCATCACCTATATCTATCTAGTATCTATATCACAAGATTGTTGTGAGGATCAAATAAGAAAATGTATGAAAAGTATTTTGCAAATCTTCATGTGTCATATAAATGCAAGCTATCATTATGAGGAAGAGGGAATATATATGAGAGAAGAGGAAGGCAAAGGTCCAGAAAATGAAAAGAAAGATAAATGTTTTTCAATAGACTTAAAATAAAAATTTGAACATATTTTGATTTTCTCTTTTAAATCTAGAAAAATGACATAGTCTAATTAGCCATCAGTGTTAGTTAAAAATCCCTTGCCCCCCAAGTAGCATAGTGTGAGTGAGAAGAGGAATGCTTTGGGAGACTGAGAAATTGTACTAAGTTCTCCAGCTATGTCCCTTATTAGTTTTGGGACGCTGGATTCTTACCCTTCCTTTTCTCTACCATGTGAAGATGTAGTTGATCTTTAAGACCCTTCCTCTTTCTAAATGTAAAGATCTTAAATAAACAAACAAGTAAAAACTAAGTGCACTCCACTCTTTTCCTTCCACAGTATCTTCTTTTCCCCCATTTAGGTAGTGCTGCTGTCCCTGTAGCACAAAAGTATATTTAATGCCTGTCTTGAAATGGCAAGCAATGTTTCCTGCTTTACCTTTAATCCCAATTCAAAGCAAGATAGTAGACTCTCTGTCACCTTGCCATCAATTCTTGACATTGTTCCTAGAGGACTGACAATGACCATCTGAATGTGCTGTTGCAGTCAATGTAGTCAAGTAGAAAAGGAACATTTTAAGATTATTTATTCCTTTTGTGCTCAGGGGTCTGAGTTTCTAGCTCTTTGCCAAACTTTTTAATGAGGGTAAAATGTTGCTGTTTTAGCTGACTTTGTTTAGAGTAGATTTGTCTGGCAGTTAGGTAGCCAGTAAATAAGTATTATTGGTTGATTCCTTTCTTTGTATTATATACATAGTGGGTGTTTTTATAAATATATATTTTTTTCATTATATCATGTGGCTTGCTTGACCTGGGAGAAATGAAGTGGAATTCTCTAAAGAGATAAATGAACTCACATTAATGAGTAACAGAAGTATTTTTTGAGTGGTTCCTAGCCTTAGTGGAGGATAAATGGTCATTGCTTGGGGATATTGTGAAATTGATTTTTGCACATGTGACTTCTTGCTTGGAAATCCTGGAATTATCTAAGATTTAGCTGTTTGCTCATCTATTTACCAATGCCACTTTGGGTTCTTTAATTTTTTATTCCAAAATGGATGTGTCCTATAACAATTTTTAAAGTATGACATATTCTGGGTTGTGTCAGTCAAACAACAAAGTACCTTTAGTTAAGCCCTACTGTGTGTACTGTGTTAGTCTAAGAAAGCTTTCAGTTTCCAATTTAATTGGCCACATAGACTTCTATCTTTTCCCTGAAAACTTGAAGTGATTGTAGAACTTGCTCTTGGCATTTTATTCTTTAACAATTAGGAAGACTCTCTTTCTTTCTTCCTTCCTTCCTTCCTTCCTTTCTTCCTTCTTTCCTTCCTTCCTCCCTTCCTTCCTTCCTTTCTTCCTTCCTTCCTTCCTTCCTTCCTTCCTTCCTTCCTTCCTTCTTTCCTCTCTCCCTTCCTTCCTTCCTCTCTCCCTTCCTTCCTTCATCCCTCCCTTCCTTCCTTCCTTCCTCCCTTCCTTCCTTCCTTCTTTCCTTCCTTTCTTTTTTTCACAATTGGGGTTAAGTAACTTGCCCAGGGTCACACAAAAGACTTTTTCTTTATATGTAATTTTAATATGCTTTTCTGCCACCTCCAGTCTACTATTCCTAAAGCTCCTTCTGGGGTGATTTGTAATAAATACCATATATTTATATCCTCTACCATATAATAGCATTTAAATACTTTCAAGTAGCTATCAACAAGTCTCCCCCAACTCTTTGCTTCTTCAGGATGAACATTCCTAATTTCTTCAATTGATCTATATCTATATCACCTATATTTATGTCTATCTATAGATAGATGATAGATAAATAAATGACAACCCATCATGTTTACCCCTTCTGTGAACTTAGTTGAATTTATTAGTGTCCTTCCTAAAATATTACACTAGAGAAGATGGGAGATCTACAGAAGTAGATTATCCTGCTTTTTTCTTGCAAGTTCATAAAGGCTAGAAAGATTGGGAAAACACATAAATTTGACATCTTAGTATCAATTAAAGCACTTTGGTAGCAAGCATTTAAGTCTTTTTTTTTTCCTTTTTTAACTGGGGAAATATATTCCTCCTTGCGTACATTTACAAACAGAGAAATCAAAGAACAGATAAAATATGGAGTCCTGCAGAATTCATTGGGTATGCAGTTGGCTCAAGATATCCACCATTTTTTAGGGACACTGTGGCAGATCTTTTAGAATGTTGGAGTCAGAAAGACTTGGTTTCAAATCCTTTCTTTGATGCTTATTAGCTAGGTGGCCATGAACAAGTTCCTTAATTGCTACAAATCTCATTTTCCTTATTTCAAAAATGGGAGTAATAATACTTGTAGCATCTCATTTTCAAGGCTGTTAATCTAGAATGAGACCAGGGATGCAGTGTTTTGCACACTTTAAAGCGCTCTGTAAATGTGGTTATTATTATTATTAGCAGCTTAATACTTCTCTGTCGAATTCTAGATTCCACTCCCTACCCCAATCTTGTTTATTTTTTTTCAGTTCTTGTTTAATATCTCCTTGTTTCAATTTCTTTTGTTTATTTTTCTTTAAGAAATGGCTATACAGGATTAGGATCATGGAGGAGAGAGACACTAGGCTGTGGATATCTGGGCCTGTGCCATGAGCCCTGTGGCTTCAATGGAAGGTTACTTAACTATGTTGGGAGCTGCCAAGAATTTTCGGGCTGTGTTATCCAGGACTTTTCAGGAAGCCCTGGCAACCATGTTTATCCTGACCTGTGGCTTGTCAGTTTTCTCTGAGCTTGCCCCCCAGGAAAACCAGGATCAGATTCATTCTATTCTTTAAGAGCCTAGAGCTTGGCATCTCTGCCTTAGCAGCTGGCCCACTGTCTTGGGCAGGTGATATTCTGCTATTGGTGACAGGCTTCCTAGGGTGTGGGTTGGGGTCAATGACCCAAGAATTCTCTTGGCTCTCAAATGCTGGGGCCCCTGGGAAAGGGGGACAGGGAAACTGTAACAATAACCCTAGGAAAGGCTGGTAGGGGAGAGTATGAAATCTCCACCTTTTTTTCTGTTCCCTCTTTACACACAGCCCTCAATAAAGCTCATACAGGCTTTTTGCCTGAACCAGGCAACTGAGTCTGCAGCTGATAACAGGATTAAGCAGTTCAGAATGGTGCAGATAATTACCCTGAGGGCCCAGCTTGGGAAAAGTGCCCTCATCTGTGTAGTGTGAGAGACACAGGCAAAAAGGTTTTGACTCAACACCCTAAGCTGTTGGTGGAATTTGCATGTGTGTGCTTGTGTTTGGGTAAGTACTGTACTGTACAGCAACTGATGATCCAGTGGGAAAGAGCTGTTTGGAAGGTTCACACGGGGCATTTCTGAATAAGACAGCAATGCTAAGTAGGAAGATGAGCCCTACTAGAGATATTGGCACACATAAACATTTGCACACTGGTTTGTAATTTGCTTGAAAACTGGCAAAATACAACCTTTTAATGAATGTAGGCAATGATATGTGAGCCAGAGCACAACCACTACTGTTAATAAACAGGAACATTCTTTTTTCCTCCCTCTCTCTCCCCCCCTTTTTTTCTTTCTGGCCTCCCTTTCAATGTCAGGCCGGCAGTTTGATCTCTCCTGAATGCTGTCCCCTCGTTTGAGACTTCGATTCTGAGAAGATTTGGGGCATTGTCTGGGGTGGCGGGATGTCGGATTGATTTCGAAGCTTTTGTATTGACTTGGGGCTCCTGAATGAAGCTGTTATGTGTGTCTGTGGCTGGCTAGCGGGCTGTCCGGCTGCAAGCTGGGCCTCCCTTTGTTGTTTAGGCCTCATTGAGTCCACGGAAGAGGCTCATTTCAGGGTGATTTACTACCACCCAAACACCAGCTGTCTGTTATGCTGCTCCTCCTGCTCTTGCCTCCTTCTCTTCTAGTTTGGGTTGACTGTACCAATATCCTAATTCCCTCCTTTTAAAAATACTTTCCCCACTTTAAATCAAGCTTTTATTCCTTGTAATGTGTATATATTTTTGTATGTATGTATGTATGTATGTATACAATATATAGTATATATGTATATATACCCACAACACAATGTGTATCTGTATGTATATATATATATATATATATATATATATATATATATTTTATGTAGTATACATATATACATATATGTGTATATGTATAATATATATAATACAAATATATGTATATGTGAAAAGAGAGAAAGAGAGACACAGGGACAAAGAGATAGAGACAGAGAGAGAAAGGATGAGCTTTAAAGAGTAGTTTAGAGTGTAGCTTCTTAAATTATGGTTCATTACCCCATGTGAAGTCTCATAATTGAATATGGGGATCTTGAAGTTATGATTCATTATCAGTAAATGATTTGTATACCTATTTTGCATACCTATATATTCGAGGCTAGACACAAAAAGGGGTTATGAGTAAAAAAAAAAAAATTCAAGAAGCCATGGTCTAGAGCACTGAGAGGCTACTTAACCAAACTTATAGTCCCATCCTTACCACATGTGAGCTTGAGCAAATCATTAAACAGTTCTACACCTGTCTTCTCAATTGTAAATTTAGTAGGTTGGTCCAAAAGATCTCTCAGATCCTGGTTAGCTAATTCTTTGATTTATAGAGTTTAGATTAGGAAGCATTTTAGGGACAGTCATAAATGTCCATCTAGTCTTGATGACAAGAAAACCTTACTAAATGAGAGCTAACTGAACTGCCGTGGTTGGAATGGGGAGATCTAATAGTTATGATTCTTCCTTAGTTGGCCTTGGGGGGAGAGGAATGGGCTAACAGACATGCCTCCTCCTTTATTAGATGTCTTTAAGTGAAGGCTTAGATAATTATTGGAGATGTTGGAGAATGGGATTCCTCTTCAAGATGATTCCTTCTGTTTCTGAAATTAGTTGAATTTGATAAGGACTCTCTCTGTAATAATTGCAATGAGGATTCCTGGGCAAACCAGTGGAGTACAGTACTTTGATAGAACCATGATATCTTTGGAGTAAGTCCCTCCAACCAGAAGTAGATCACTTCCTCTTTATGCCTTGTCATCATGAGTAATTCTTGTTCACATTTTCCTATAAATTTTCCAAAGATCATCCAATGGGCTGGAGTTCTTCTTGTTGTTCTGTCATTACTAATAACACCACTTGATCATAAGATTTACAGTAGGAAGAGACCTTAGAGAGCATTCAGACATGTCTGTCATCATACAGAAGAGAAAACAAATACCCATATCTGGGTGTATAGTAACAATTGTGACACACAGTAGAAAGAATCAAGATGTGATTCAAAATAAAATAGATCATGGAAAAAAGAGGAGTAGACCTCATGTGCTCTGAAAGAATTAGTTCTAATTTCTCTGACACACACCCTTTCTTCCCTCCCCAATCATCTGGCCATGACACAAAGCTATAAATGATTTAATGGACAAGAGACTGTAGGATGTAATGGTTCCTGTTCATGAGTCTATGAACCTGTAAACTGAAAAGGAGAAAAGACTCTTCTTCTGTAGCTCAAGGGCTAACAACAATATATGGACTTAAGTTACTCTTCTCTTCTACCTGTGGGAATATAAAAAGGTCCCAGAAAAATACTGAGAACAGAAATGCTCTTGGTGGCGTCTTAGGAGTATGGTGCTTTGTCTGCAAAGAGTGCTGGTTTGGAAATCATAGATTATTTGCTAGCTGTCCAATAGTGGACACTGATTCAATCTCTAAACTTCAGTTTTCTCCTTTGTAAAATGAGGATATTAGAGTTGATATTTTTTAAGGTTTTTTCGTTGACCATTTTGCTGACTTTATATGCAGAAGTCTTCCCAGCAAAGGCTCTTAAGGAGTTGTCTCTGAGAGCTTTGTTTAATTCTCAGGTGAACAATCCAACACATTTGATTGCTTTTAACCTTAAATATAGTTGGTACTCTAAATATCTCAATCAGGGGTTAACAAAAGATGATCCTTTAGCCAGATATCTAACTCACTGCCTATTTTTTGTGTGGTCCACAAGCTAAGAAAAAAATTTTTTTTTAATCTGGAGGAATGGCTTTGAAAAAAGAGTGGGAAGAATGCTGCATCTTTGCCTCACTGGGCATTTTCCACCAAAACTGAGACATTTAGAACTTGAGGAGGAAGGGTTCCTCCGAACTTTGAAGGAAAAGAGGAACTTTGGGCTTCAGCCAAGAATTCTAAAACACACACATCTGTCCGAGTTGAGTGGGAGAAGGGTGTGAGTTTTCTGTGTGCTAATGTGCCCATCTTTATAGGAAGCAGGAATAGTCCAAGCTGGTGTAGAGAATCCAAAGTGCAACTCGTGTTTATTTTTTAGGAGGGAGGAAAAAGGAGCTAATTAGAATAGCCCCTAACAGTTACAATGACCCTGCCATTATGTTGATACCTATTTTAGAAATAAATGTTCGTTGATAATTTTTCATTATATTTTGCATTGAACATGCAAGAGTCAAAATTTCATGAAATTCTCCATTCTTTCCATCTAACAAGTTTTTTTTTTTTAAAAAGCAAAATAAAGAAGAGAATAAAAAAATCTAGAAAAAACAATCAGTATACTGAAAAATATCTGAAAAATGTATCCAATATTCTATGTCCAGAGATCTTCTGCTTCTGCAAAATGGTGGAAAAGAAAGGGCTGACACCATTAAAAAAAAGGAAAAATATGAATTGTCCACAGTTCCAGCCAAGTCACAAGGAGTACAAATGATTTTTGGAAAGGCTTTCTTCATTTGATCTGTTTCTAGTCTAACTCTGCTCAGCAATGTTCCTGAAAAAATTCACTGTAGAGGTCACAGTAGCCCTGTGAGAAGATAGAGTATGTTCTCTGGGAGTGTGTGCCTAGGTGTCTGTGGATGTGGGCATGCAGTACATTTGTGCGCAAATATGTGTCTGCTTTCACAGGAACCGTTGAGGTGAAGTGAATTGTATCCAGATCTAATTTACCTTCCACGCTAAGCGATTTGGTATTCTTGGACCTGTGGGCCCACATGTTAAAAGCAAACTCTGATAAGCAGTATTGCTGGTTTAAATTGAGTCTCTTATTTATTTGAAATCCTGCAATGAAGCTGATATACCAAACCTACACACACACACACACACACACACACACACACACACACACACTCACGAAGAAAAAAGTTAGGGACATTCTACTTTTGGCAACATTTTCATAAGCTACCCACTCATCTATTTCACTGCACATTCCCTCTGCTTCTGGGTCTTAGTTGGACTATTCTACCTTCTTAGACACATTATTGTCCCTTCACTCCCCTGACCCCAATCCTTGAAGCTTTCTTGATGTGTACGCACAGAGAGTATTAATTATTCTAGAGGGATGAGTGGCCAAGTAGGTGTGGGTTATACTAATGACCCTCTATAGAGATGCTGTTAACTTACGATCTCAAAGTACTCTCTTGCTTTATAACCTTATACATTGCAACACAGCCATAGGGCATACTCCTCTTGAGCATTTATATGTTGCCAAATGCTCACTCATCCCTTTACTTTCCTATTCATTTATATCTTTCGAAGTTAAACATCATTTGGCCCCATTTTGTAGGAGAGGAAGCTGAGGCACAGAGAAGCTAAGGCATGCTTTTTAGCGGGAGAACCCTATTGCAAGTATACCTGATCATACAATTCCAGGATAGTGGGAGCAGATGAACACAGATTAAATTCTCAGATATTTAAACACCTTCTACTAGGCTTATATCCCACAGAGATCTTAAAGGAGGGAATGGGACCCACATGTGGAAAACTGTTTGTGGCACCCTCTTTGTAGTGGCTAAAAACTGGAAACTGAGTGGATGCCCATCAGTTGGGGAATGACTGAATAAGTTATGGTATATGAATGATATGGAATATTATTGTTCTATAAAAAATGATCAGCAGAATGATTTTAGAGAGGTCTGGAGAGACTTACATGAACTGATGCCTATGGAAATGAGCAGAACCAGGAGATAATTCTATACAGCAACAACAAGATTATATGATGATCAATTCTCATGGCTCTTTCTAACAATGAGATGATTCAGATCAGTTCCAATAATCTTGTGTTGAAGAGAGCCGTCTACACCCACAAAGAGGACTGTGGGAATTGAGTGTGAACCACAACATAGCATTTTCACTCTTTCTGTTGTTGTTGGTTTGCATTTTGTTTTCTTCTTGATCTGATTTTTCTTGTGCAGCAATATAACTAAATAAATATGTATACATATATTGGATTTAACATATATCTGAACATATTTAACATGTATTAGATTACCTTACATCTTGGGGAGGAGGAAAAAATTTGGAACACAAGGTTTTGCAAGAGTCAATGTTGAAAAATTACCCATGCATATGTTTTGTAAATAAAAAGCTTTAATAAAAAAAGAAAAAGAAAAAAAAGAGAAAATTCTGGGTAACAGAGTTCAACACAATTGGAAATGGCTAAACTAAAACCTATACTTGGTTTTGAGATGGTTATGAGAATTAAAGAGAAAAGGTATGCATTTTCCAAATAATAAACAGCTTTATTAAAAAAGATATTAAACTAACTTTCTAGGACTGTCCTTCTTCAAAATAAAGAAGACATAGTTGGAAAAAAGTCAATGATAAGGAAGGCAAGGTTTTCAGATCCAAAGGGAGACTCTGAACTCAGGGAGAGATATTTAAGAAAAGTTAAATAACAATACAAAATTAATAATACAAGAGATGTCACAAAGCTTCATCAGGTTATAAGCCAGATAAGTGATAGAGACACACAGAGAGAAATAGTCAAAAGCAAAGAGAGAGACATACAGACAAACGACAGTGAGACAGAGAGAGAAAGAGACAGACAGGAAATAAATGTTTTATTTATGAGAGCTTGCTACAGGTGAGGATGATCAGGGTAGGCTTCTTTTTTTTAACCTATCTTTTTTACAGGGGGGTCGGTAAGAGGGGAGAGAAAAGGAAGTTGGGGTTAAGGGACTTGCCCAGAGTCACACAGCTACTAAGTGTCTGAGACCAGACTTGAGATCAAATTCTCCTGACTCCAAGGCTGATGTTCTATCCACTGCACCATCTAACTGTCTTAAGGGTGGTGTTCTTGGAAGAGTGGAACTTAAGAATCTGTAAGGATAAGCAGGATTTAGAAAGACAAAAAGGAGGCAAGAGGAGACATTTTTGTTGCAAGGAATGACTGACATAAGTGAAGGTGCAGTAATGGGAATAAGCATGGCTCATTTGAGAAATGGGGAGTAGACCAGCTTGACTAATGTAATTCTGCCCAGTACATTAGCTTAGTTGAAGGAAGTTCCCTAATAAATCCAAGAAACTGAATTCAAAATTCATATGGACTGAAGATGGCTTTATTCTACTTATAAGCAGATATCGTAGCCATGCTTTTACCAACCTTACTGGTACATGGTGATCACATGAAGAGAAGGGATGAGAGACTGTAGATGAATCTGTGCACTCTCTGCTACCTACTGGAACTTACCATCTTTATGTATTCAGAATGTGTGGACAAATGGATTTTTTTCATCTATTAATCCTCATTTAGTCACTTAAATGTTTCAGATGGAGACAAAAAAAGAAAGTAATCTCCTTTGTAAGCATGGTTCACTGCAGATTGGACAAGACCATCAAGATCATCTAGTCCATCCCCTTATTTTGTGAATGAGGAAACCTACACTCAGAGAAGGAATGTAGGTTGTCAAATAAAAAGAGCTGGAATCAGAACTCTGGGCTCTCTTTCTTAGAGCTCTATTAAATTGTAGAGACAGTTTAAATCATCACTTTCACTTTTGGATTATTTCCTAAATCTTGCTGAAGAGGATGAGCCGTTAAGAAGAGATTAGAGCTAGATACACTGTTGGGAAGCCTTATCCACTCAGGTTATACTGAGAATGTGTTCTAAGTGAACATTGTAGAAGTTGATTGCAGGGCCTATGTGTGCCAGGTCTCTTCAATACCTCTCTTGTGCCTATCTTTTTTATGGTAAGTATTTTTCAGTATGTTGTGTCATTGGGATGAGAAGACTAAGTATTCATTATTGGCAGGTATTTACTTTTTGGGGTGGAGATTCAGATTGGGTTCCCTCTGCCAGGAGGGAGAAGATAGGACAATAGTGCTGTAACCTGTAACCTGAGACTATAGCATTTTGGAGGCACTTTAGAGATTGTTTAACTTTTCTAATGTATAATTATATGTAGGAATCTACTCTTTTGAATTTATAATGGTCATCCAGATTCTGCTTGAATTCTTTGAGTTTCAGGGAAATTTATACTTCAGGAGGTGACCTTTGGCTTTATTGGACAAATTTAACTGATGAAACTTCTTCCTGTGTCTCTTTGACTTCATCTTTTTGGTCCTAGTTCCTCTCCCTGAAGGACCCCAGAACAAGGATCCTCTCCATTCCACATAGCAGTGATTTAAACATTTAAATAAATGATTATGGCTTTCCTAAGTCTTCTCCTCCTGAATTATACATTCCCAGTTCCTTTAAATTTTCCTCATGAAATGTGATTTTTGTGTTCTTTACCATCTAAGTTTGGACCACCTAGACATACTCCAGTGTGTATAATGTGGGAATGCTAAACAGCATTGAAACAAGGGATCTGTAGTCAAATGTAAGCTACTTCAGGAGAGAGACTTTTTCATTTTTTCTCTTTGTATTTTTAGCCTGGCACTTTGGTAAGCACCTAATATGTGTCGGACGTGAAAAGGCTAAGGCTATAAAGAATGGCAAAAAAAAAAAAAAAAAAGAAAAAAGAAAAGAAAAGAAAAGAAAAACAGTTCCTGCTCTCCAGGAGCTCACAGTCTTCAGTTACAACATGAAGGATTTAACTTTGAAATAACTAAGAACTTTCTGACAGAGGATGTTTCACAGAGGAATTTGGAAGTGCCTGGCTCATAGTGGGTGGTTGTCGTTGCTATTGTTCAGTTGTTCTCAGTTGTGACCAATTCTTTGTGACCCCATTTTCTTCATAAAAATATTGGAGTGCTTTGCCATTTCCTTTTCCAACTCATATTACATATGAGGAAACTAGGACAAACAGGGTTAAGTGGCTTGCCCAGTTTGAACTCAGGAAGATGAGCCTTCCTTCCAGACGAGGCACTTTATCCACTGAGCCTCCTAGCTGCTTATAGTGGATGCATAATAAATATTTATTGATTGGCTGATGTGCCACTAGAAACCTCCCTTCTAGTGGATACCAGTCCATTTTCAGTGTTCTGTCAGTATGGTTATTTCAGTCAATTAACTTGACCAACATACAACAAATACTTTATGGTATATCCTGCATTTCTCCACTTTATTCAAGAAAAAAAAATTGCAGAAGATACTGCTCTTATTTTGCTGAAATTTATTATATTTCTAATATTACCCTGATGATAATAAGAGCAGCTACTATGTGACTTTGGGCAAATGGCTTCACTTCTCTGGAGCCTCAGTTTCCTCATCTATAAAAAGTACCTATAAAAAGGTACTGGTGAATCCACTTAGAGCCCTAAGGGTCCAAGGCCATATGTGAACTGGGTTGTCTGTGGCCAGCAACTAAGGTTGACTCCAGAAGCTCACCAGGAGACCTGGAGCTTATCCTTCTGTCGGCAATTATCACCACCAGGAGGCTGCCTGGAGACTATGCCTGACATTGAAGAATAGATGCAATTCCCTTTAATTGTCTCTCTCTTCCCCACCCCTTCCCCCCATCCCTCCCCTCCCTATCATTCAGGGCATCTGCCTTGCTAAGCTCATTAACCTCTTTAATGATGCAATATCCTTTTTCCATATAAAACCACACAGCTCTGAAAATTTGCCATTCTTCAGAGTGTCTCGCTTTTGCTGGCTAGGGTGCTCTGTGAACTGTAACATACTCCCCTCTCCATAGGGAAGTGTCTGGCACGTTGTCTCTGGGGTGGGAGTAGGGTTGTGTTCCTAAATGAGATGGGAATGGAGGTAAGGGGAACAGCTGTGTGTGCTCCTAAGGAAAAGAACATCTTTCTATTCTCTTCCTGAATCTTCAGAAGTATTTCCTAGATTCCAGTGAGATGCTCTCTACTCCTGACTGGGTAATCTGAGGCAAATTAGACAGGGGGACCAAGTGTGTCAGCTGTCTTATCTGTCTTCTTAATAAGACCAGGATATAGGCAGCTCTCACATCAAAATATAACTCTTAGTCATTGTCCATAAGGATCATCTTATGGGGTGGGATAGGGAACAGGGTGACCATTTCCTAATTTTCTCTTTTGATATCTATGACTCCATGTTCCTTTTTTTTAATCCTGGCTTTCTAATTCATTATACCTCATTAGAAGAAGAACATGTATCATGTTTTACATGTGAATGCAATGAAATGTCTTTAAAATCACAAATTATGGACATATTTTACATGTGATTTCAATTAAATTTCTTTAAAATCATAAATTATGGACATCCAATGAGATGCTAAATTTTAAAACTTCTTTGGTACTCATTATTTCATAGAATGATCATTTTAATCCTGTATGGTAAAGTAGGAGAGGTTTTACTTTTTCTATTGCATAGATGAAAAAACTGAGGTATCCAGCTCTTAACTGATATTCCTGAGTTGTTACACAACTAATTAGAGGGACAGGCTACTTCTTCTTTCATCTGTGGTCCTTTCATCATATTGCAGACCATAAAAGACATTGATGTCCTATGAACCAGGTTTAGTATCTAATAATCTGAACCTTCCTGTGTACCAGGAATCTTCCAAATTCCTCTGTGAAACACCCTTCTATGTCAGAAAGTTCTTAACTATTTCAAACCTAAACCCCTTAGGATTTGTTGTGGCTGAAGAGTGTGAGCTCCTTGAGGGCAGGAACTGTTATTTTGTTTGTTTGTTTGTTTGTTTTTGCCATTCTTTATATTCTCTACCTTTATCATGTATACAACACATGATAGGTGCTTACTAAATGTTTTTGGTTTTGTTAAAAACCTATATCCTCTTGCTCTGAATTTACTGGGAATACCTAATATACCTAGGTGAACAACAAGCTCTGATGGCTTCCTTCCCATTTTATCTTGTGTGGTCATTTTTAAATAGTCTAGTTATGCTGGTTGAAAGAAATATTATATCTGCCTAACAATTCAGCTCTCTGGAATAGAAGACAACTTTTAAAATGGAGGACACAATCTCCATTCCAACCTTAAATTATTCATATGACAGTGTTTTCATACTCCAATTGGCTTTTTATAATAAGGTGGTTTGTTTTTGTTTTCTTCATTTCTTTTCTTTCAACCAGTGACTAAAGTTTAATCAGTTTCATTCCTATTTAAAGTTAGTTTCACCTCTCAGTTCCTTTCTACCAGGTTAGCACTGTGGAGTTTCAGTTCCAGTAAGAACATATTTAAATCCACAATAAAAGATTTTTTTTTCATTTACATGTGCAAAAAAAAAAAGAAAATATAGGAAGTAAAACAATGAGATATTATCCTTTTTGATGTAAATAGCCTAAGTCATATTTTACCTCTTCTAATCTTGGGCAAATCATTCGATATTTCTGAACCTATATTTTCTTAGTGGGAAAGGATGATCTCTTAAGTTTCCTTCCAGCTCAGATATACAGTGAGTCTATGAACTATGAACTCTTACTCTTTGAGACAGTTGAGGCAGCCCTTGTCATAGCAGAGTACAATTAGTCATGCAGACTCTTCTACTATTACTAGTAAACTTTTTTGTTCAAGGCACTTTATTCATGTATTCATTGAATTCATATATGAAAGGCACTTTATGGGATATGATGATAAAAAGGGCATGAATCCTATGCCTTAGGAAGTTAACCTCTCTGCCCTTCCTTTATAAGGTGGTCTTTCTAGATACTTCCATTTCAGCCTTGTCATTGTTTCTGAATTCAAAAGTGATTGATAGAGCAAGTGGTGTTCATTAATTTGAAGAACATTTAACAAACCCTAGCTAGACATAATTGAACTTCACTGAGGCAATAGCTTTTGAATTAGACTTTGGAAGAGAAGAAGTATGTGAAGTTTTAATAAAGGGAAACACGTTTGGAGTTATTAGAAAGTGAAAACATTCATGGTAATAGTAAGTAGACCAGCTTGATTTGGAACTGAAGAGTCTTAAACAGGAAGAGAAGATGAGGGACATGATAGTTATCATGAAATATTTGAAGGCTCCTCTTATGGAGGAAGGATTAATATTCTTTTATTAGCCCATGAAGTCAGAACTAGGAACAGCTGATATAAGTTATAGAGGGCAGGTTTATCCTCATTTATGGAAAAACTTTTAATGATTGGAACTATGCAAAGTGAAATAGACTGATCTTGGAGGTCATGAGTCCTCTATCTGTGGTGGTCTATCAATGGACTTCTATGAGTCATTTCAGAGAAAATTCCTACTTCAGGTAAGGGTTATACTACATCATCTCTGAGCTGTTTTCCAGCTAAGACTGTGGTTCTGTGGTTTCATGAATGATGGAAGATAATATTAGAAAAATAAGTTGGGGTTTGGGGCAATATTAGAAGATATTTGGTATGTTCAGAGAAGAAGTTATTTCATGGAGGCTGGCTTCATGGAGTATAACATATGTATAAATCCACATGTGGAAACTCAGCCTAGCCTTTATATTCATATTCGGAGTCTTAAGAAGGACTGCTTCTTCTAATATAATCCAGTCTTTCAAACTGTCAGTTGCCATTAAAAGCCAAATTTTCACCTAGTTGAAGTGACCTAATTTGAAACCCTGCTGATTTCGTTAGCTTTAAAGTGAAATGCTCAATCTGTGATTTTCTTTTTACTGATTTCTTAGATACATTTTCCAGTGCCCTTCTTATAAAATGTCAGATTCACAATGTCTGATCCAAATCAAAGGCATCACAGTGGGCTAATATTGTTTGACTCATTTGTTTGTTTCATAATTAATAGATTTGACCATAATTTTATTTCAAGACAGATATTTCTATCAGGGTATCAAGATGGTTGTAAATGTTTTCCAGCCATCATTACTTATGCCTTGCTGGCTCTGACTAAGGCTTAGGGAAAGAAGAATAAGTAGACTTAATGGCTCAAGAAAAAGTCCAGGCATCAAAATATTCCTATTAAGGTCCCAATCTTGCTAAAAGATTCTGAGCAGACCATGCTATTTTTTCTTTTTTGGTTCACTTACTCATTCATGAAGTCCTTTAATAGTGTGAATTGTCTCTTTTTTTAGGATCTATCAGTCCATTAGTTAAAATAGAATATATACAAATAAGTGTAGGACAGCATTTGATAAATATGCCTTATGATTGACTTAAACAATGACTTAATAGTAGAGGACTTCCAAGGAAGTGACATTTGATTAGAGCTTTAAAAAGCAGACAGAATTTCAGGACATGGTTATGTAAAGGTGTGGGACTAGGTGAAATAATAGGGCTGGCAGGAACAAAGTGTGGTTAGTATGAAACTGCAAGATATGTCTTCCAGAATGATAACCAGACTAGTTTGATTAGAGCAAAGTCTTCAAATAATGTATGATGGAACTTATATCTGGAAATATAGTTTGGTGGCAGATTGTGAAGGTTATGATATAAATGCCAGAGTAAAGCTCATAGTCTATAGCTATAAGGAGCTTCAAAGATTCCTTAGTTCAACCCCCATATATTACAAATGAGTAAATGTTGGTCGTTTAGAACCTAAGTATCAGAGGTAAGATTTAAATTTGGGGCCTAAGATTCCAGAGTTCTTTCCATAGTATCCTGTGGACTTTCCTTCCCAATCAATGGGAAGTAACTGAATGTTTGCAATTAGGGAAATAATATAATCAAAGTGATGAAGGATTTCAGAAGCATGTACTTTTTTGCCAGTCTGATGCTGATTCAGACTGTTTAAATTGGGGATGAAGAAATTCTTTTATGGTAACAATTCAAGATACATGGTAGAAGGATTTTCTGTCAGAAACAAGCATGGGGTAATAAATACTGTTTTTCTTGACATAAAAAACGGTTAGAGTCATTTAGGATTTTTAAGGAAGCAAAATCCATCCTTATACAAGTGGCAGTCCAGAACTGGATGACCTTTATTATGCCATCTTCTTGAACTATTTAATTTGAAAGTGAAACTTTGAGTATGTTTTTGTAACATTTTGAAAATTCCTTGCTTTTAAGGCCACTAGTCACTCCTAGATGTTACCCTTGATCCCCATGTCAGAGAGAGGGGCTGGGGATAATTGGTCTTGGATTAAGACTGACTCGGGATGTTCTTTTTCATAGAAAGGTCAGAAATCACACTTAGGAGGCAACATTGTATAATGGAAAATACTTAAGATCTGAACCATTGGACACTGGTTTTCAGGCCTAGCTCTGGCCCAGACATGTTCTATGACCTTAAACATTGTTCAACTATTTTCAGCCTCAGTCATCAGTCCAATGGGTTTAATATGCCTATTGTGAACATCTGATAATGAAATATTCTACCTTTTAAGCAGCATTGATTCACAAAGTATTGTTTTGAATGCTGTTATGTTATTATTTAATCTGCTTCCTTTAAAGGGGCTGAAACTTTCAAATCACAGATAAATACTTCAAAGATAACATAACTAAAATTCACAAGGCTTCTGTCAGTGAATAGGACTATATTTTATCCCTTTTTTGTCTTTTGAAAGGAAAAGAGGCCCTTAGTTATTTCACTGTATATAGGAGTGTATGAACATGTACATCTGTTATGGTTTGCATGAGACCAACACAGATTTATCCTTACTCCTATTTCTGACTCTGGACCATTTTTTAAAGTTAGATGAATTGCATATGGACTTTTTAGGTGAAAATTCCTTCCTTTATACCTCTTCTGCCTTCATATAGGTCCTTATTTTGTTTGTTTTTCTCATCAGATAAACGATTTAGCACTGGCAACCTTTGGCAGGCAGGATGCCAGCCTACAGAGTAATTATTTAGTGAATAGTGAATCTAGCTTATGTTGGTAAAGATCATATTAACCATTATTAATCATGCCCTCTCTGACAGTAACCTCATCCCTTCTCCCAAGTGTTGCTCTTTATTAAGAAGTAATAGCCATTAGCAATAGTTGGGCCTCATCTCTGGTTACATTGTTGGTGGTAGGAGGGAAACCAACACACATCCACATAAAAAATAAATACCTGTGTAACATAGTCCATTGTTGAAAGGTTAGAGTTTGTTTATTTCATTGCCTTTGTGTATCTGTAGTATCTGATGTATCTTTCTCTACCTACTCTGAATTAATAAAGTAGCCTGAGAATTTGAGTTCCTTCAAAGGAAACAAATTACATGAAGTAGCAATAGTGATTTAAGAATACTTAGCTAGGTAGCTGATGAACACCTCTGATCACAAGACTAGAAACTTGGGGTTCTGATTCTAGTTGATAGGTATATTGGGAAAGGGTATTAGCTTTTAGTTAGCTGGATTTGGATTAAAATCTTTTCTGAGATATTTATTAGCTGAGGGACTGTGGTCAGGGGAATTACTGGAGGGCCTTTCAGGAGCAGGGAATGGGGAGGCCTCCACTTTTGTTGTTGCTGAATCCTTTTTTTCACTCATATCTGGCTCTCTGATCCTATTGGGGTTTTCTTGCCAAAAATACTGGAGTGATTTGCCATTTGCTTCTCCAATTCATTTTACAGATGAGAAAACTGAGCTAAGCAAGGTGAAGTGACTTCCCCAGGATTATACAGTTAAATGTCTGAAACCAGATTTGAACCCACAAAAAGGAACATTCCTGACTCCAGACCGAGTCCTCTCTGTCTAGTGTACCACCTAGCTTCTCCTGCTAGGTCTCTGCCATCTTTTTCCCAGAACATACACATCAATTTGTAGCTCAGATAAAATTAAGGTCCTTAAGTTTTCTCTCATGGTCACTAACATCCCTAGGATTAGCAACAAGTGAGTGCTTAGCAGGCCTTATTTTTGCCTTTCATTATTTACTCTGTTGGCATCAAAATCTGACCTGCAAATAAATTCTAAGGCCTGGCCCATGCCATCTGCCTCGGTTGATGTCTACTAAGCACCACTGGGCCTTTTTGTTTCCAAGGAGTCTCTTCTTTTGTTTTGTTTTCTTTATTGCGGGATAACCTCTCAGACAGTAGGGACTGCCTTCTTTTTTTTTTGTTTGTCTTCCCAGTGCCTTGCATGGTACATGAAACATAGTAAACATTTTTTTTTAAACAGATAGTTGGTACAATGCATAAAACCCCCATCCTTAGAGTAAATAAAATTAAGTTTAAATACAGCTTCACACACTTGCTGACTGTGTGAATCTGAGCTAGTCATTTAACCTCTGCTTGCTTCAGTTTCCTCATGGAAACAATTAATATTACCTACTTTCAAGGGGTGTTGTAAGGATAAAATGAGAAAATATTTGTAAAGCCCTTAGTCCAGTGCCTAGAACATAAGAAGTGTTAACAAATTTTCCCCTCTCATTACTCCTTTGTTTATATTTAAAAATAACTTTTGGTTTTTTGTTTTGTTTTTCTACTATTTAAATTTCCATATATCTTTCTTTTCCAGAGAGCTATCTTTTAAAACAAAGATTTTTGTTATTATTATTTATTTATTTATTTTTGCTGAGGCGATAGGGGTTAAGTGACTTGCCCAAGGTCACACAGGTAGGAAGTGTTAAGTGTTTAAGGTCTAATTTGAACTCTGGTCCTCCTGACTTCAGGCTTGTCCTCTATCCACTGTGCCACCTAGCTGCCCAAAAGAATTTTTTTTTAAAGAAAGGAATAAGGTGGGAAAAAAAAACCAAAACTAATGTCTAAAAAATTTGATATTCTTTGTGATATTTTCCTCTCTTTGCAAAACAGTGAAGGGAAGTATCTTCTCATATTTCTTATTTGGGTCCAAACTTATTCTTTGTAATTTTATAACATTCATTTTTATTATTTTGTCACTTCTTTTCTTTCACATATAAATTGTTGTAGTCATTGTTCATGCCTCCTTTTTTGGGGGAATCTGCTTACTTCACTTTGCATCAGTTCATATAAGGCTTTTTCTATTTCTCTTTAGTCATCATCCTTTCTCTCCCCGCCACCCCCATACTACACATTCTTTAATTTGTTTCCAATTCCTTTGCTCCTACAAAAAGTACTTCTATGCATATTTTGCTGTGTGTGGAGATTTTTTTTTTGGTCAGTGACTGTCATGGGTTATATGCCCAAGGTATCAATCACCATTTAGCTACTTTATTTGCATAATTCCAAATTGTTTTCCAAAGTGATTGTACTAGTTTTCAGCTACCTATAATATGCTAGTATACTTGTCTTTTTATAAATCCCAAAGCACTTAAAAAAGCTTATTAAATTCAAAGATGACATAGCCATGTTGAATAACCAAGAAAACGAACATGTTTTGGAAGATGGGGCAAAATTAATTTTCAAAGTTAATGCCAAGGAAATATTGCTCCATGATCCATATTTTAATGCATCTAATAGAATCAGACTTGAAGTCTGAATAGACCATGGATCAGGATAGGATCAACTATCCAACTTTTTTGGTTAGGGAAATTGAATTTCATTTGGTACTATGAATCCGGTAGATATTTTGTAAAAAAAAAAAAAAATTAAGACCTGGAATCAAATTCTGTTTCTGTATCAATAGATGCCATTTACATAAGCCCTTCAAGGTTTGCAGAGCCCTTACTTATTTTGCTCCCCACAGGGCTTTATTGTGGGTACTATTATTATTAGTCCCATTTTATAGATAAAAACACTAAGACCAAGAGAAGTTATGAATTACTCAACTAATAAGTATATGGGATTCATATTCAGGTCGATTATAATAGGTCATATAAGCATGTGTATTTTTATTTTTTCCTTTCTCCCCTTCTCCCTTGATTAGAAGAGCAAAACATTATTTAAATTCCCTCTTTGTATTGAGTATGGCTAGGTATTGTTGATTTCAAAACAAAACAAAACAAAACAAAGTTGCCTCTGCCCTCAGGTAGTTCTACTGAACTTCCTTTATAATTTCCCTATTACCTTCTCTTTATCCTTCTCTCCTCATCTGTCTTTTTTTACTTTTTTTCCTTCCACTTATTCTTCTCTTCATCAGTCTCTGTCTTTCATTTTTGATGAGAAAAAAATACTTTGAAAATTATGAAAACAGGGTTCATTTCTCACCAACTTGTTCTCCAGCTTAGTGGTCTTGGGTTGTAGATTACTATGGTTACATTACCAATTACTCTATTAGGGATCTGTTGAGACTAGCTAAAGATTTAGTTCATATTTACTGATTATTTTCAGTGATTACAGGGTGTTTTGTTCTTTTTCTTATAAAGAGGTTTAAGTCTGCCATTAATGGATTTATTGTGATCATTGCTTAACCCTGTCAAACAATGACTTGTACATAGAAACTGCCCTTTCTGAAATGTAGCAAACCCTACTCAAACACATTGATGTGTTTCAAAAATACCCTTCAATTATTTTGACAATCACGATTGGTTGCTCTTGAAAATCCCATGGAAACCCTTAGGGATGAGTCCCCAAATCCTTCTTGCCCTGCTCTTCCTCATTTTCCATACCCACAGGGGAATGATGGGAGTGGGAAACAAACCTTGCATAATCTTTTGATCTCTAGAAAGTGCCCAGGGGAAAAGTTGGGCAAAGCCACAGGGAAGTGTAATCCACCTGCTGCATGCCTTTCTCTTTAGCTGAATCCTAGGTAAGAGGAAAGGTGATTTAGTCAAAGAAGGAGAAAGCCAACGTGGCTTTTTAAATAGCTAGCCTGGTATATATTCAGTTGAGTCGGCAGCATCACAGCAGAGAAGGCATGAGGCTACTTGGACTGGGATTCGATGAGGTTGTTTCAGCTTTTCTCCACGTCCTCCAGTGGCATTCTTCTGCTCACCTGAAAGAGAAGTCTCGATATATAGAATTCAAGAGAGCACAGAATTGGAATCCAGCCTTGAAAACCTAGTTACAACCTTGACATGTACCTTTTTATGTCTTTGGATAAAAAATTGGAAAATCACAGATAGGAAGGGGGTGAGGATGGTGGGTAATAATTCTTTACCAACTGATTACCCCTTCTTGGCCCAACTCTCAGAGCCTTTTACCAAATAGACACTGGACTTCCCAGCCATAGATAGACATCAGATTGTGAAGTCCTGTGCCTCACAGGCTCTCTTTCCAATTTCTGTGGGACGGACGTAAGAAGGAGTTTGTGAGCATTTGGTGTTTACAATGGACAAAGTAATTTTCAAATGTGCTCTTTGTCTTCTGTATTTTTAGGTATTGATTTTCTTAAGAATGAAGAAGAGAACCACCTGATTCATCATTCATGTCCAAAGTCATGTTTTTCTGGAAGGAGTAGTCTTTTAGTTATATTCTTCTCCTTCCATACCTGGGATTAATTTATTTGAAGCAGAGGACAGAGTAGAGTTCAGATCTTATCACTCTAGGAGTAATATCACTCCTAGGAGAAAACCTAGAGGAAAACTACTCCCTTCTTCCTTGGGACCCTTCTCTATTTTATATGGAAAGGATAACAGATGATGACATGATGGTCCTTCCAACTTATACTTATAGGGTGACAGGGCTTATCTTTGAGGACAGAGGACAAGCATTGTTATATGCCTATTCAGGCTATATGTGGCATGTGACATGTAAACTCAAGCAAACCAACAGTTCACAAAAGCACCTATGGCAGGGCTACAGATGATTTTATGGTCAAAAGCCCCTATCCCTTTGTAACACAAAGTAACTGCTCCCTTATCTAATACATGAAGTTAATTTTACAGCATAGTCATTTTTTTTATCAAGCTTAATATGTAATTTTACAGATTTTACAGATCTAATTTTACAGATGAGGAAACTGAGGCTTTGAGATGCTAAAGTATTTACTCCAAAAAGTAACAGAGTTGGGAGTCAAGTCTGAGGTCCAAGTTAAGTCTCTAAATTTAGTTGTTTTTTTTTTTTATATCACCTTCCAGAAATAATTCCTAGAATTCCCATAAGCCTTGAAATAATAGTTCTTTACCAGCTGATTTCCCTCTTCATGCCCAACTCTCAGAGACCCTTCACCAAATAGACTCTTAACTTCTCTGCCAGATTATGAATAGATTGGAATAGATCAGTAAGGAACCAATGATTAAGGGTCTACTATGTCTCAGGCACTATGCTAGGCACAGTGATAAAAATATAAAGAATAAAATAATCCTTACTAGAAATTTACATTCTAATGGGGAATGCAAGCAATATGTCAGTGTATACAGAAGAAATATAAAATGGATAAATAAATATAAGGTAGTAAATGAAGTCTCCTCACAGTTGGGATGATCCAAAAAAAGCTTCACGTAGAAGGTTGGACTATGTTTTGAAGGAAATGATGGATTATATGAAATGGAGGTAAGAGGGAAATACATTCCAGCCACATGAAAATAGTGAGTAAGAAAGAAAAGAGGCAGAAGATGTGTTACCCTATATGAGGACCAGAGAAAAGACATCCTTTACTTTAATCTCTTCATTTTATAAATGGAAAATTAAGACTAGATAATCACATGGCAGAGTCACTATTCATACACAGATCTTCTGACTCCATGATGCCTTGGCAGCATCCTCAAAGGTAACTACAATGTGATTCTTTCCACTCATGTAATAAATAGATTTGATTCCTTCCTGACACCAGGCAGTTTTAAAGTGAAGTCAAATCAATATTCATTTTGAAGTACCTACTATGTGTCAAGTAATTACTGTCTTAACAGGAGAATGAAATGAGATCTCAATATTGTCTCTCAGTAATAAGTCCTGCATTTTTTTTCCTTCTCCAACGAATAAATATTGTGCTACATAGATTATATGGCAGAACACAGCTCCTGTGTGTGTAATTCCAGGAAAAGAGTTAATAAAGCCTCCTGATACCTTTTCTCCTTGCCAACATTTATTTGTCTAGCTGTGAAGCTACACACTGTTCATACAGTACTAGTGTTAGGTTGACATTTGTTCTGACCTTTAAACTTTCTGCTTCCTCCTTTCCTTGTCTTTCCTCCATGCCCCAGCCTCCCCCCCTCCCACACACACACATTCCCGCCTCCTGTAGTTCCTGGGTATGTGAGTTTGATCTCTTTTGACCTGGGCTTCTCCAAAGACAGCTCCTCCTTAGTTGGGACTGGGTGGGGAACACAAGCTTTTCCTCCTTGCTTTGCACAGGGTTCATTGTGTGACTGAAAAATTATTATCTCGCAGAGGTTTGAGTGGTATTTCACATGTGGGGAGGGCAATGGGCTTTGTTTTTTCTTTAAATAAGAGAAGGAAAGGAAAACACCTCTTCAGCACACATCTGCTGGAGAAAAGGTCTTGTTGAGGTCTTAGGATACAGGAATGGTGTAATGGTGGCATTTTGGTAAGGAGGCTGAATATTATTTCTTTGGGGTCTATTCTATCCTGAGGACCCAGTAGGAAGCCATAGGAGCTGGAAATGCTATTGATTGTCAGGAAAAGAGAAAATTCATGACTCAAGCTCACCAAGATCATGGGGGTATTTTAATAAGGGTGTTGTCTCAAAGAGAAAAGAAAATTACATTCTTAGGCAGTTTTTTCTGCCTCTACAGATTCATTCTACCTCTCTTGGCAAAACTCTTTTGGTCCTGCTAGGCATCTCTAGGAGTGAATAGAGACAGCTTAGTAGTATAAATGTGACTCTTCTGAATTCATTCAACAGAACAGGCACACTGATAAATGACAACCTTTTTGATGTTTACTTCCTATTCCATATTCTTAGTTCTTCCTTTAGTTTCTTGCATTTGATTGTATTTATGACCTTTCCTTTTAATCTTTTTTATATGTTCCTTACATTAATTAATTAATTAATTAATACATTAATAAGTCCAGAAATTTGGATTACAGGAAGTAATCCTGTTATTTTAGGAGACAGACAGAAAGAATACAGAAATATAGAGGAGGGACAAGAAATTTTACAGGGCCAATCAATGGATTGATGTTTAACTTATTTTAAAAAATGCTTAAATGGCTTTATAACCAGCCACAGTGTTCAAGCACAGACACTGAAGTTTTATGTTATGCCATGCATTCTTTTTTTTTTTCTCTCTCTTTTACTCTTGCTCTAGCAATAATAATCAAATCACTACCAGTGTTATTTCTGGAAACGTTTGTTAATTGACTGTTCTATTGACTCTATTCTTCACCACTTTGTCCAAATCTGAAATATATTTTCCTAGTTAGTTTTACTTAATATGTGCTGTTTTTTTTCTCACTAGAATGCAAACTCCTTAAGGGCTTGTACTCTTTTGCATTTGTCCCATCATTGTGTTACAGGGGTCCTCAAACTTTTTAAATAGGGGGCCACTTCATTGTCTCTCAGACTGTTGGAGGGCTGGACTATAGTAAAAACAAAAACTTTGTTTTGTGGGCCTTTAAATAAAGAAACTTCTTAGTTCTGGGTGAGGGGGATAAACGTCCTTAGCTGCCGCATCTGGCCCACGGGCCATAGTTTGAGGACCCCTGAATTCCCTGGCACATAGTGAGTATAATCAGGGTATTCATTCATTAATTCATTCACTCATTCATTCATTCCAGAAGGGTTTCCTTAGCTTAATATTTCATCAGCCAATTTCCACAGGCCTTTAGGTGTTTGTTTTGTCTGAGCACTTCGTTTCTATACCAACTGCAATAAAGCTCTCTCTTCTTGTTCTTTTAATAGGAAATGGGAATGTAGGTGTATTCACTCTACACTAGGATGGTTGTTAGAATGCTTGGACTTTTCAAATTCTCATTTGTTGACATGTGCCACAATAAAAGAAAAAGAAAACATCCAATGACTAGAATGTTGCCTGATGCCTTATCTTCACTCCCGAGTCTATTTATAAATGTCAGGAGAAAGCAGACTCACTGAATCAGATTAATATACAAAATTTGAACTTTGGTCTGTTTGGTTAAATGCCTAAATAAGCACAGAGGTGGAAAAGAGTCTCTGGATTTGTACTGAATTGCAGGCTTCAAAATATTACCACTATTGGAAAGAGCCATGATTGATGATGGGTGCCTGAGTACTAAAGCTGTGAATTTGATTGAATTATGGACTCACAGGGGTGGAAAGGATCTCTGGAATAAACCGTATCAGCTCTGTAAATTGTTGTAAACTTGTCTTTAAAAAAACAATTAGGCACAATTTCCCACAACCTTTTTATTGGTCTGTCATCTTTTGAGTATAGTATCTATCTATTAGTAAAGTCCATTATCTTTTACTATACCATAGAAAACAAAGAGAACATAAGCATATGTTTCTAGAAATACATGCAGAGTTTCCCCCAAGCAGATTCCCATGAAAACCAGATGTGAAAGAATGGCTCAGGATATTAATAGTAAATGTCTATTAACCAAAATGTGATGAACAAAGACAACCAATTAGGTGGATTTCTTTAATATTTTGCTATTTCAAAAGGTGTTAAAATTTATTATTGGTGTCGTTTGTTTTTATGTCACTTTATTTTCCTATCTCTGTCTATGTCTCTATCTAGATATATATCCCTTTCCCTGCTAATCATAAAAAATAAAGGGGAAAAAAGTTGTTGATAAAAACTAACCAACACACTAATTAAGTCCTACAATGTTTATAGAGCTTCCTTAGACACTTACCTCTGAAAAGAAGTGAAATATATTCTCAAAAATTTTCTTTGGGCTAAGCTCATACAACATTTAGTTTTTATTTTAGGTTTTTGTTGTTTACATTTGCCATGCTGTAGTCATTGTTTATATAGTTCTGCTTGCTTTACTTTTTCATCAGTTGTTGTAAGTCTTGTCCTATACTTTTAATAAAGAGATTAAGAGAAAAGGAAAATGAACTTGTATCACCACAGATTCTGCTTCAAATTTTCATATCATTACATATCTTTGTCACATCAATATATTAGCTACAGTATATATCTTTATTTCCTATAACACATAGCAATTAGATAATATGATGCTAGAAATAAAAAGGGCTTTAGCCATGATTTACTCAAAGGTTAATATACTTTGTTAGATGGGATTCCAAGTCTCTCAGTTTTCAATCTTGTGTATTTTTTATTACTTTTTAATGTGCTTTTGAATCACAGAATTGCAGGATTTGAAGGAACCTAAAAGATCATCTAGTCCAACCTGTGATTAGGTAAAAAGTCTTCCATTCATCATCTGTAATAAATGGTCCTCCAGTCTCCACTTAAAGACCTCCAGTATTGGAGAAATCACTACCTCATGAGGCAATTGACTCAACTTTTGGACAAGGCTCATTGTTAGGAAGTTTTCATTTTTCATGATATCAATAGAAAATCTGCCTTTCTGCAACTTTTACCCACTGTTCCTAGTTCTGCTTCTTAAGCCAAACCAAACAAATCTAATCTCTTTTCCACCCAACAGCCCTTCCAGGACTTGAAGGCAGCTATCATTTTCCTTCAAGTTGTCCCTTTTCCAGGCTAAACAGGCCAGTTCCTTTAAACATAACTTCATATGGCCTGGTTTCCCCTCCCTGCTTACCCACTTTTGGATGAACTCCAGCTTGTTAACGTCCTTCCTTAAAGATGTTTCTCCAGAAATGAACAAAATGCTGTCTAATACTCTGATTCTCATATTGATGAGCCAAATCTCAGAAATACTCTCAATCATCAAAGAAATACTTATGATTTGCAGGAATTCAGAGACAGAAAGATGTTACTAACAAATATTGAACTAAAGAGACCTTTTTTTGCTTTCAATTATGAAGGAAAAACATCTTTTTTTGCACTTTAATGTTTATAAAATATTTTAGGTAGGTTGTCTCATGCTGCAAAAGTATAATTTTTCCACTTTTGTAAATTAAGAAACAAAGCAAGAGTGGTTAATTGATTTGCTCAATGTATCATAGAAAGTAAATTTAAAAAGTAGTATGAGAACTCTAGTCTTTTCTGATTACAGTTCCGTCGTGCCCTTTCTACTATGCCCTCTTCTAATATTCCATTTATTTAGTAAATACATATTCCTTTTAGACTCATTACTTCACTTCTCTTAGAACTTTTCTGATTTCTTCTGCTCCTACCTCATGTGCTATATGCCTATTTTCATGTCTCACCTACCCAAACTTCTTTTGTCCAGATGAGCTTATACACAAATAGCTTAAAACAAACTTCCTATCACCTAGTTAAAAGATTCCCAGGGAAGAATATCAGGAACTTCCCATAAAGACATGGATAAGGTCCGTCATTGCCTTTTTAGAAAATAGCAACAATATGTAGTTTAATAGTAACACTACATAGACTAGTGCAGAGGTGTTAAATTTGAAAGTAAAAAAAAAGGCAGAACTCTATAGTTCTATAGTCCTATTATTCTAGGCTTCTAGAGGTTATCAGCTTCTATAATCTCTAGAAGCCTAGAATGCTCTAGAATTTGTTTGTCAATTTTAGCTTTAGGATACTATAATGCTTTGTTGGTGAATCAAATTCAGTTGGCACTTAAGATATTGTACCTGATAAAATGATGATGTGAATTTTGAGAGATGAGACTCCCTTCAGTTCAGTTCACTTGTTTCTTCTTTCTCATTGTCTACTATATAAAAAAGCTCAGCACCTAACAAGGATAGGAAATTATTTGGTGAAATTAGTTTAAACTTAGTGAAATAAACTTGGGGGGATTTCCATGCCTTTCTTATGTGGAAGCTCCTCTTGTCCATATGTGGAGAGCTAGTTTCTGGCCCCTCCACCCCATTTCTCCTTGTCTGCCTTTAGTGAGTCACCCCTTGATTCTAGAAAAATGATTTTTTTTCTTTCTTCCCTCTGTTCTTTAACCTTCTTGACATCAAAGCAATAATTTTTATCCACCTACTTATGTTTTTCCATTTTTATTACTTCACCTCTAGTCTTTTTGGCTATTTCATTCATCACTTATACCATGTCAGCCAAGATGGAACTTGACTCTTTGGGATCAGGTTTGTCTTTACATTCCCTCAGCATGGGAAATATCACCTTTGATAATTTACTTCACTGGCCCAGCCCTAGATTGAAGGAATGAAACATATGGCTTACTCTTAGAATGATAGAATTATAGAATTTAAAGCTGAAAGTTTTTATATCATCTATTACAGCCATTTCATTTTATAGATCAGGGAATTGAGTGGCAGAGAGGGGAAGGGGCTTATTAAAATTGCATAGTTTGTTAGATATTCCCAGGACTTTTAAGATCTGTCTTAAACTAGGTGACCTTTCGCTATGCTATTTTTATTTTTTGGAGGTTTGGGAATAGAGTAGGAGGACTAATGGGGATTAGACTTCTTTTTTTATTATTATTATTGATCAAGGGAACTTCAAATATAGATGGGTACTTGCTCTACAACTTAAATGTAGAGACTAAATACCTGGGGCAATTGGAGATTAAGTGACTTGTTCAGTGTCATAGCCAATATGCTTCAAAGGGAAGACTTGAACTCAGGTCTTTCTGTCTCTTAATCCACTTCTAGATACACTAAATTGTGGCTACTCCATAATATCCTATCTAAACTGAAATGAATGTAATTACCTCATCCAGAATTTTTTGTTACAATACACCCACATAAGTTTCTTTTACTCTGGTATTCTCTCAATACTCATTACATTACCATGTCTACTACAATTTCTACTTGTTTATAATTATTACCTACATATATAATCTGCTTTTTAAAGTATTCTCATATGTGCATTTCTTAGGCTTTGTTAGATTGTCAGGTTTTATAAAGAAATGACCTTGTCTACTCTTGGTGTGCGTTACTAACAAAAATCTTATTTGGTATCAATCAGCTAATACTCCAGACATTCTGACATCCCTAATCTTTTTGTACCTCTTCTCTGGCTCTTGTTTCCATGAGTCTATCTCTCTGCCTAGCTCTCCATTGTCCCTAACCTCCTGAATCAGGGATGCTCAAACTAAATTTAGCTTTCATCATTCACTCAGGCTGATCAGATGGCTCCAAGCATATGAGTCAAGGGGGAGGAATTCTTCTCTTTTCATCCCCACCACTCTTGCCTTGATGTTCTGTTCTCCCAAGGAATGTGGCTATGCAGGGATAGAAAGGCAGGAACATGGCATACTTTCCCTCATATTTCTTCCTAGGCTTTGGTCCTTTCCAGGAAAACCAGTTTTCTTCTGAACTGGTGGAACAGTATATCCAAAGGGCCAAGAACACTGTCAAATTTAATTGATTACAGGATGTGAGGGAGGAGCAACTAGGTGGCACAATGGATAGAGTGTTGGACTTGGAATCAGGAAGATTCATCTTCATGAATTCAAAACTGACCTCACTAGCTATGTCACCCTGTAGAAGTCACTTAACTGTATTCATCTCAAGTTCCCATCTGTAAATGAGCTGAAGAAGGAAATGGTTAATCACTCTACCATCTTTGTCTAGAAAACCTCAAATGGAGTCATGAAGAGTCAAGTACAACATTGTAAAGGAAAGGGACAGTTTGGTAAGATGGAAGAAAAGATCTTAATTAAAATACCTATCTTAAGGGAAAATTTTCAAAATAAAATTAGAAAAGCTATGTTCAAATCCAGTCTTAATAACATTAGGTAATTTACTTAACCTTTCATGGTCTTAGTTCCTTAGTGTATAAACTAAGAGATTGAGATGGAATGATCTCAGAGGTTTCTTCCATCCAAAAATCTGTGATTGTATAAATTAAGAGGAGAATTTTCTTCAGATACACTATATAAAATTTGTTATTCCCTTCTCCAACATTTCACTACCTTTAAAGGTAGTAAATGATATTACCAAAGTCATAGTGAGAGTCAGGTATAGGATTTGAATCAATGTCTTGTGAGAAAAAGAATCAAAACAACTTTTCCTTGTTCTGTTTGAGTATGTAAATTAGCTATGGGACTACTTTTGGAAGCCTTATTTGGCAAAATGCAGAGTTTGATTATAATTAGAAAGAGATGGCCCTTCCTGTTCTTTATTCAAGAATTTCTCTCACTACAGCTCTCTCCAGTTTTCCTGATTATCTTAGTGTGATTGAATGGCTCCCCATCCCATAAGAATTAGGAACTCCTCATATTCCCTGAAAGAGAAGAAAATAGAATAGACTAGCTCCTAGTCTATGGCGTGCCCCAATATAAGACCTAACTTAATGGGCAGGCTAAGTAGATTTTACAATCCCAATTGTGAGAAGTCACTGGAGCAAGTACCTGTGGGTGCTCATGTCTCTATCAGATTTTTCCTCCTTCTGTACACATTGACCTCTATAAACATTGCTTTCTAAACATTTGTACATTATGTTTCAAGTGACCAAATTGAATAGAACAATCTTGTGTTTGTTTTAAAGTTTTTTTGTGTCTCTCTACTTTGTAACTTATATTTTAGATTCTAACAATCATTAAGTCAAAGTCTGTGCAGAATATTGGGGGAGATGGATGGGGGGAGAGAGAAAGAGAGAGAGAGAGAGAGAGAGAGAGAGAGAGAGAGAGAGAGAGAGAGAGAGAGAGAGAGAGAGAGAGAGAGAGAGAGAATATCATTAGTTTTGTTAAAAAAAAAAAAAAAAAACAGTTTCTGCTCTGGTTTCCTTAGGGTCACTTTGAGCTGAGACTGTCAGGATAAGAGACTATATCTATTGAGCTAGAGGCTTCCAAAAGCCAAGGGACAGAAAATTTTATAGTAAATATTTAAGCTTCTGGGCCACAGAGCAATTGGAAAGACTATTTTTTAAGAAGCTTTACTCTTCCTCTTTAATTCCCCGTATTCATCACTTAAGCCCCACCATTTGGACTTATCCTTTGTGCCCTGCAGTGATATCCAAAGAAGCCCATCCATTTAATCCTAGAGCTAGAAAATAAATAAATAAATTAAAAAGGAGTCACAAAGCCACTGTTCTTGGGAGATAGTGCCCTGAAGAAGTCTATAGCTGAAATTGCCAGTCCATCTTTATATGTATTTATTCATATGATGACATTTTTATGGTTAGGAAGTATGTTGTTGTTGAAAAAGGACTAGATATCTAATCAGAAAATCTGGTTTCTCTCTATTCTTGCCTTCACCATAGACTCTGGGAAAGCTTTCTAGCCATAGGTATGTTTCCACTCTGGGGCTTCAGCTTTTTCCATTGTAAAAAGGAGTTAGAAAAGAAGTCCTTTCTTGCCCTAAATTTATTTGAAGTCATGAGATGACACTCCGTGTGGCAGGTACAACCAAAGTTTATGTAAGATTTTCAAGCATTTAAATTGATAAATAACAGATTTCTGAACATAATTTGGTAAAGAAGAAAAAGGTGGATTATAAACTATTCCTCTCCTATTAGTTCATACTTTGTCTTATCCTAAAATAGATGAGTAGAGAAAATTCAAACACAATATGGAGGTCCTATGTTTTTATGCTCAGGCTTCTTTAAACTTGCTGAATTGAACTCACCTTTGGGGAGAGTATGTCTGGTTTCTCAAGCACGCTTAATTCTATTAATCTTTTGAGTCAGAATAATAATAATCATAATCTTTCACTTTCTTCCTTTTGTCCATTGAGAATAATCATGGTATGTGTTAGTTTCTAAATTTTAATTTTGCCATCAGCCTTCTATTGAACTGTAACAATTTCACTCTGACAGTCCTTGGGGGAATTAAATCAATCAGTTTATTTACTGCAAGCTTTGTACTTGCTACAGTTTTAGGCACTGGGGCTACAAAGATAGAAAAGAATGAAAGACTCTTTGCCCTCAAGGAGTTTACATTTTATCTGGAGACAAAATGCATATAAGCAAGTATATGCATAGTAAATACAACTTGCTTTTGAGAGGAAGAACTTTAGAATCTGGAAGGATCAGGAGAGACTTCATGTTGAAGCTGAGACTTGAGTGAAGGAAGGAAGGGATTCTATAAGACAAGATGGAGGATGGAGTTCATTGTAAGCAAGGAATGTTCAGTGAAAAAGCGCAGAGATGGAAATTGGATTATTGATGGAAAGTAAAATAAAACTGCTTTCTTTTACATGGAAATACAAGCTCTTTGTGTTTGGATGGGCTGGTGTTCTTTGAGAAAGCCTTTTTTTAACTGATGCTGTAACTATGACAAGAATAAATGGTTTCAAGATACATTGTATTAGTTTGTGAAGGCCTTGATACTAAAGTACCATTTTCCTGAAATTCATTTGTGGATGTTCTTCAGGCTTCTCATATATGCCTAGTGCTATAGAGATCAAGGGATGGACCTTCTTTGTTGGGCTCATATTTTCTAAATGACTAGGATTGGTGTTTGGTTAAAGTAAAGAACATCTCCATAATAATTTCCCATGCAGTAATCTTTATTGAAAACAGAACAAACATACCTGACCACATCCTTCCACCAAGATCTTTATTCTTAGACATTTTGGAAGCTTTTCTTGGCATTTGGAAGTTAATAAGAATACTTGGCAATGAGGGTTTTCATTTACTTGACATGCCCTTGATGAAACTAGCATGTCTGCTATCACTCAGCATCAGTAGCTTTCTGTTAATCTGAACTTAAGATTTTATCAGTTCAAATACTGGAAGAATAGGGACAGAATAAGTACTAGAACTGGGATTTTGATAGGTTGAAATGTTAGACTGAAGCTAACAAAATATTCACCTATTAAAGTTGAGGGACATTTGATTGATTTACAGTCATAACATTTAAAATTATAATGATGCATATAAAAATCCAAACCCCAAAACTCTATTCCTGACTTATCTATTTTTCTTTCTTTTTTTTTTCTAGTGCACAAACGATACAAGAACAAAGGTACCATACCCAGGGTCACATTGAAGCCTGCATAGTCAAGTCCTTTATTTTACCTTTATATTATAGAATTTCCCATCATGCTCTTTGGCTTTTCTTTTTCTTAGTTGTTCCTTGTTCTCTTTACAACCAACTCAGGAATAAGAGCAGAATGGATTTATGCAGGCTGTCAGCAGGTCTCCAATTTGTCTTGTGGGTTCTAGAGCAGACAAAAGGCCTTAGAATGAGATCCTAGGCTTCCTCAGTGGAAACTTCTGCAAGGAGTTGCGTGTCAGAGTCTGTTTACTTAGCCTCAGAATATTTCATCTAGTCAGGGTGATGTCATCATATCAGAAACATGCAAGCTGGGCAGCTGAGTGGAAGACTCAGGGGGAAACTTGACTGATGAGCCCCCAACATATTTGGGTGACCGCCGAACGGCAGCAGAGAGCTTGCCTGCCAGCTCCCAAGTGATGTGTTGATTTTGCAATGAGATCATTCTCTTTTCAAGTTTGGTATATGCAGCTTAATCTTCCTTAAGACCAGCTGGACAATGTAGCTTTTGTGACTTCTACAAGTTGCTAGACAGGTTGGAGGAGGCTGGGTTTGGGGACTTTTATGAGGAGAAAATAAGACTATTGAAGGGATAGAAAATATATAATGTTTCCATCCTCCTTTGTGTGTGTGTGTGTGTGTGTGTGTGTGTGTGTGTGTGTGTGTTTACTGTTTCTTTTGGGTTATTGTAATTGTGGTTAGGATTTATGGATCTTCCACAAGGTCAAAGTTATGCTCAGGGCTATGGACAGCTTTTGTAAAAGCTTAGCCATTTATGTTGGACAGCCACAGATGATTGCCATGTCAGTGAAATGAGGTGTCATTGTGCAAAAGCTATCTAACCTTGTCACTCTTAAAGTTTTCTTTCTTTCTCCAAACCTTTAATACTTTTGAAAAGCTTATTTGAGGAACAGGTTATTGATATCCAGAGGCAGGTATAGGAAATAAACTAAAATTTTCCCTTTTATTGTGATTTTTCTCTCCCAGCATGACTCATAAGGAGATGTGATTTTAAAAAATGAATATACATGTATTATCAGAAAAAAATCAAAATTTTAAAAAAATTAAAAAAAATCACACAGGAAGGTTTTTTTGGGGGAAAGGAAATAAGCTAAATCATCCAATGTCACTAGTTGGGTTGAGATAAGGTACGAGGAAGAAGTAAAATATAAAAGGCTTTATGTACGTATGTAATCTTTTGTTGGAGGCAGTCAGATAGTTCAGTAAATAGAATGCTGGACCTGGATTGAGAAAGATCTGAGTTCAAATTTGGCCCCAAACACTTATTAGCTGTGTAACCTTGGCCAAGATATGCAAACTCTGTTTGTCTTAATCCCCTGGAAAAAGAAATGCATCTTTGCCAAGAAAACCTCATGGACAGCATTAATGTATTATGGTCAATAAGGTCAGAAAGAATTGGAAAGAACTGAGCAACAATGGTGACAATATCAACAAATCTTTTGTTTCATGTGTGTCCATTTTTGCAACTCTGCTTTTTTATCTCTTAGAGTTTCTTACCCTCTGCCTCATGCTCCTCTTTTAAAATCTTTTTTTCTTGGAACATCTTCCCATCTCTACTATGATATGTCAGAAAAGAAGCTGAAATTCTTGACTTTGCTTTATGTGGTCATATCCCCCCCCCCATATAAAGAGAAAGCACTATCACTTCCTCATCTCTTCTTTTTAAATTGAAGCAGTCAATTGAAATTTTAGTCCTAAAAATCTTTATTTCTCCAAATCTTAATGGAAACTAACTCCATTTCTGCTTGTAAATAGGGAAATCTAGGACTAAATAATTGATTGGCTCTGGATTTTTCCCACCTACTCCCCTGGACTCACTATTAACAGCGGCCACCTCCTAATTAACATTAGAACATCATCAGTGAATGACATATTGGCTTAATTAGAGCACATTGTCCATCTTCTCCAGAGTTCCACTTTGACATTATAGTGATCCTTGATAGGTTGTGGAGGAGTAGATCTGCCTTCTGTGACCAAAAAATCTTCAAGTTGTTATAGAGAAAGACATACCATTACTTATACCACTTCTCTTTGTTATGCTTTCCTCAATTTGTTTAAATCTTTTGGGAAATGATGAATATTTTCAGCCTCTACCAATACTCAGAATATTGAATTCCCTAATAGTATTGTCTTGTTGCAAAGTAGAATTTTGTTTAATTTATCTCACAATTATAACTTCCATACTCTTATTCCAATATTCTGCTAGTTGGTGGATATGTCCAAACTAATGTTTTAACATTAGCTTAGGTTTCATTTACCTATAAATGTTTTAAAGAGCAGTCTAGTTGACTACTTGTTGGGAATATTTCAGAGAAATTCTTATTCAGTCTATTTTTTTAAATGCATCTTTATTTTTGTTTTTACATCATGCATATTTCTCCCTGTATCCTCCTCTCATTACATCCCATCCCATCCCAGAGATCAATATCTTTTTTTTAATAATAATAGCTTTTTATTTAACAAAATATATACAAAGATAGTTTTTAACTTGATCCCTGAAAAATCTTGTGTTCCAAATTTCCCCTTCCTTCTATCTCTCCCCTTTCCTAGACAGCAAGTAATCCACTATAGATTAAGCATGTGTGATTCTTCTAAACATATCTTCACATTTATCATGCTGCACAAGAAAAATCAGATAAAAAGAGGAAAATAAAAAGAAAAGACCAAGCAAGCAAACAACAATAATAAAAATGACAACAATGGTGAAAATACGGTGTGGTCATCCACATTCAGTCCCCATAATCCACTCTCTGGATACAGATGGCCCAGAGAGCAGTATCTTACAGAAAAATGAATTTTTTAAGTAAAGGAAGAGGTGGGGAAATCACAACTAATCAACACAATGAAAAAAATCTGGCATGATATTCCACATATATCTTTTAGTAAACCAAAAAGTTTGATTAATTGCCTACTGTATGCCAGATACAGTGCTAAGTATTGAGGGTAAGACAGGCTGGTTTTTAAAAACCTCCTAATCTAATTGGAGAAAAATAACTCTGAATAAACTAAAAAGGAGTCAGAGTTGGAAGGGAAGGGGAGAGTACCTGGATTTGGGGAGAGAGGGATGATAAAGCCATGCAGTCACCTAATGTGGTAAACCTTGGCACTTCTTAAATGAAGGACCTGAGAGAAATTCTTCCTATCTTCCATCCTTTCCAGTCAGAGGGAAGGAATGACCCTAGGGCAGAGGTTACTGAGAAGATAGAATTTCAGAGTGATTATGATCTTGTTGGGATGATGAGGTTCTGTAGGATATGAAAAAAGTCCCAAAGAGTTCAGCCAGGTTACTTGTATATACTCTACTTCTGCGAAGGATAGCTTGAGTCAGGATGGGGAACTTTCCATAGTTCTTCTTTGGAACCAAGCTTAATCTTTTAATTTTCCTACCAGGTTCACTTTTGTGCTAGAATATTGTGATGTTTATTCATCATATAATTATCTATGTTCATAAATACTGTCTCTGTGATGTCTTTACTTAACATAATCTTCTAGAAAAACAGATCATGTTTTTGAATGGGCCTCTGTCAAAGCAAGTATAGGCCAAAAGGGAATCTGAGAAGTAACTGTTAATAGTAGATTAATTGTAGGAATATCACAAGTTAATGTCTCAGTGACCCACTTAGTCCCAAATATCTTTATCTTTTAGTGACCATTTTATATGTCATCCCTTTCAACAGAATTCAAAATAGATGAGAGATTTAATAGGGCTTAATTCAGGGCCAGCCTTTACTCTTTTATAAGAGGCATAATAAACTGAGAATATTTGTAGTTCATTAGGATGGTGAAAAGCTTCAAGACCATGCTATATAAAATTCAATTGAGAGAACTGGTGATATTTATTCTGAAAGAGCAGTCATATGGAAAAGAGATTATACTGGTTCTGTTTGCTTGGCGGGAAAAATAAGGAAAAGTGGGTGGAAGTCTTAAAGATACAAATTTATTCTCAATATAGCAAAGACTTTCTAAATATTATAGTTATTCAAGTATAATAATATCTCTAAAGGAAACATTAGAGGTAGAAATAAGAGTCAACTCACTGGAGATCTTCAGAGAGATGGGATGTCTATTTGTCATATGTGTTGCAACAGGTATATTTGTTTGAATATGGGTTGGAATTATGGCTACTGAGGTCCGTACTGATTTGAAGTCTATTATTCTGAAATTCTTACCCAACATTCACTTTATTGAATATATTATAGGACGACATTTATTTTTATAATTAATTCCTTAGTAAATTTGTCAAGAGTAAGGAAGAAAATGATAGAACACTACAATAAAAAAGAAAGATTTTTTTAAAAAATCATTTATTTCAACTCACTCATTTCACAGATGAGGAAACTTATTCAGTAACTTTATATTATTCATTCAAAGACATGATTATTTGTTAGCAAAGACTATATGGGAGGCTAGAATATAATGACTTACCTACTATGTTCAGAACTATACACAGAAAAAAGTATGTTACCTTAGACTTTATGCTCAGGGAGAAAACTAGTGGGGGGTGAAAGAGATGTCTTTTCTAGGAGCTATAAAAGACTTGAGTATTTCATACATAGTTAACATGTAAACTCTGACCAAGGAAAGTCAGGAAAGACTGACCCATCCCATTAAGAATCATCTTTCAACTGCCTTTTGCATCAACTACTCATGTGACATTAGATTTGGCAGTTAACCTCAGTTTTCTTATTTCACTAAAATGAGATATTGGGAATAGTTGTTCTCTAAAACCTCTTACTACCCTAAAGTTCAATGCAGAAACTCTATTAATTTTGGTAATAATAAAATGAAAAGTAGTTTCAGCGATGGAAGTTCTAAGCAAGGGTATACTTGTAAGATGATTGAAAACAGAGTCTAGTCTATATGCTCAATTGTATTATCTACAATATATGCAATTTTGTAGGGAAACAAAGTATAGTAATAATCAACAATTATAGCACCCAAGAAATGAATATTTAGAGAAATGTGGTCTGCAGAGAAAACTGATAGAGGAAATAAAGTGGGAATGGCATTAATACAATGCTTAGCACAGATACTGGCACATAGTAAATGCTATGGTAAGTAGACTCAATTATGAATAGAGATGTTTCCCTCTCTTTTCTTTTTGTCAGTGGTAGAGAGGAGAAAAGAAAAGAAAACTAACACCTGAGCTTTCACATTCTAATAGGAGTTTCCTGGCATTTTTAAAATTTAAAAGAGCAAGTTTTTCAAATAAAAAAGAATATGTATGTTAGATGGTTAACTGTATTCTTTTGGGTGATAGAGTGAGGATGGGAATGAAACTAAAACAACAGGGGAAAAAAAACTTTCTAGAATTTTGATTATTGTAGCTGTAGTTCAGGGAGAGACAAAGAACACCAAACTTTATTTATTTCTAAAATATTTGTTTAACCCAAGGAGGACAGAAAGACAAATGAGGCGAACAAAAAGAAAGGAAACTGGGTCAAAAGTCCTGCATTAGATACCTTTGCCAGGAACTTGCAAGCTCATGACTGTGTGGAAGTTTCCTTGCTTAGGTATGTGTTGTTTTGTCACGAGATTTCAGAAGAAATGCATCTTTCCAAGCAATGCCTGGTGTAGAATCTGAAGGCAGGGGAATGTAGTAGGTCACTTTTTAAAATAAAAAGCCATCAAGAAATATTTATTCTTATTTTTGACATGACCAACATGATGGTAAATTATATGGAAAATATAGGAGAAGAAGATGGGTTTCCTGCTCTTAAAGTCTTGACAGTATAGATAGGGCAACAAAGCTATCTGTTCCTAAAATAACTTAAATAACTATTCACTTCAATGCATATATATGATTAAATACAGCATAGAATTAGAAATGGTAGGTAGTGTTCTGAGGAGATCAGTGAGGACTAGAATAGAAAAATAGATTGAATAAATCAAAAAAGTATTGACTGAGTTTGTAAAATGTAGCTTTTCTAATCCCATGAAAATAGAACTTACTTCTTTTGGGAAAATTCTAAAATGCTCTCTCTTCTTCCTAATAGAAAAGATATGCCTACAGAGAAGAATATAGTACAACAAGGACAGGTAGCAAGGTTAACATGCCAGCAATAGCTGCTCTTTTACCCTTTATAGCCCTTCCCCTCTCCTTAACTCATCTTATGCCCTCATCCAATAGAGTGGTATGCGAATTACCTGGGGGAAAGCAATAATTTCATTTATTTTTCATTTTTTATTAATGAAATTAATCAGTAATATCATTTATACATCTTTGATTTATTTTGATGGCAGCAATGTTGTGTGTACTTTATTGACATTTGGCTTAAAACTTTTGACCATGAATAGATGAAACTAGAATAAGTGAGCTGTTTTCCCACATTTAGTTAGTTCTTTGTCAGTGAAGTAGTAGAACATTTTATGGTGTGTGTGTGTGTGTGTGTGTGTGTGTGTGTGTGTGTGTGTGTGGTTCATTTTAATCATTTGCTGTTTTAATTCTGTATTTTAAAATAATGGATATTGCTTTCAAATATGTAAAAGTCAGTTCTCTTAAAGAGAGCATTTCAGGGGCTATTGGTATGGGTAAATCAAGGATCATCCAAGTCTATAGGGAAACAGGATCTTGTTGAACAGAAATTCAAAATAAATTGTGGCTCAAAACAAAACAAAACAAAAACCTAAACTCACATTTTCTCTGGTTTTTTTGTTGTTGTTTGTTTCAATAATCTTGCACCATACTGTAGATTCCACAGCAAAAATTTTTCTAGTTTCCCTTCTAAAGGCCATTTGTTGTTGTTGTTGTTGTTTTCCATAATGATTAATTAGGTTACTCTTTAACAACAATTTGTCAGTTCTTGGTATTTTTTTTTTCTATAAGAAATCCAACTCAGAAGGAGACAAAAAAGAGAGTAACTTTTGCAAGTAGAAATGATACAAATGGAGTAGACACAAGGAGTAACATATGTGATTGAATACTGGCTTAGAAACAGAACAAGGTAGGATGGAGGTGAGCTGAGTGAATCTCTGTAAATAGTCTGATTTGACTTTCCAGGTTGAGTATATGAAGGGTAGTGACCAGGTAATTACTTTATATTTTAGGCAATGGGAACCACTATTGGTTTTTGAGTAGAAAAGTTTTACATTCAAATGCCTGACTCAAATTGCAGTGTTAAGAAAAACTAGAAAAAATAGAGACTGGAGACTTTTAAAATAGTGTATGTGACTGTTGATTTGGGCTTGAATTAGAGTGTTTCCAATGAAAATAAAATCAATTCAAGAGATATTGTAGCAGTGGAATTGGCAGGATGTGGCATTTGGTTGGATCTGTGGGATGAAAAAGGCACTTCCAAAGAGAATATTAAATAGGATGAGTTTATATGATTGTTAAGATGGTGGCTTCACCAATACAAAAAGAAAATATTGGGTAAGGGCAGTGTTTGGGATACAAAGGAAAGAATTCAGTTTAGATATATTGAGTTAATAGATATATTGAATGCTGGCAGAAAAAACAAATGGACATATTTATAAAGCAATTGAAATATGGTTAAAAGTTAGGAAGGGAGTTGATAATTAGGGTGTGATATACATAGAAGTGATATTAAAGACACAAAATAGAAATTACTAAGGAAGGTATGATAGAAAGAGAAGTAAATCCATAAGGAATTTTTTGGGGTGAATGAGAGGAAGATATGGAATTACCAGAAATTGAGAAGTGATTTAGGAAAAAGAACAAATGGAGAACTAGGAGACCTTGGTGTCATAATGATGAAAAGGAAAAGAAGCATCAAAGAAGAGATGGTCAACAGTGTCATCTTGTGGAGAGGGCAAGGTAGATAAGAACTTTTTAAAACCTTTGAACTTAGTAGTTTGAAGATTACTAGTAAGTTTTAAGATAATAGTAAAATACTAAATTTGGGAGCCAGATTACAATGGATTGAAGAGTAGATAGTGTATTAAGCAGAGGCAGTTGATGTAAATTACTCTTTAGTTTTAGAAAAAGAACAATTTTATTCCCATAGTTCTTAGAGGGTTTTTCTTTGGTTTTATTTTTTTTTTTAATTTTGAAGTTACTTCCCTGTTTCTTATAAAACATCCCTACCAATGTATTGGTGACACCTCTTTCTTCTACTCCTCTTCTTCCTTTTCCTCCTTTTCCTCCTCCTCCTCCTCTTCTTCTTCCTCTTCTTTCTTCAAAGGAGTCCTACATGTGAAACATGACATCTCTGGTGGGGAAAATGACATTTACTTGTTTTCCCTGCTCACATTTGTATTATTTACCCCCTTAAGTAAGGCATGTGCATTAGAATTACTCTCTGATTAATGTAGAGGCTAAAGTTTGGAATGGAGTGCTCTCTCACACACAAGGATGCACAACCTAATATTAGTTTTCTTTGTTTTGTTTTTTTATTTCTGTTGCAACTTAATACTATTACCACCTGCTTATAATGTCAGTGCTTGTTTATTTGTTGCTGTACTGGCACAAACAGAAGTCCATTGGCCAAAGCATAAGACATAGATGAACCACCTGTGCACCTCAGTCACCTTGTTTTTGGACAAATGGACCTTTGTGGTAAAGAACATGGGAAAGAAAACAACAGTGTAAAGTCCATATAAGGAACCTAAGGGGAGGAGAGAACATGTTTGAAGCTCTACCTAAGAAAACAGTATCTCCATTTGGCAATGAACAAATGTTATTGGCAATGAGAAAACCTTTGGCCAGCCTCATCTGAGGAGCTATTGCAAAGAGGCATCTGTGATGGAAAATATACTAAGTCATACTATTCGCATCTGTATCTCAGCTCTGCTACCAACTATTGATAGAATATGGGGACAAGGAATTTTAACCTCTCTTTACCTCAGTTTCCTGATCTGCAAATTGAGAAGGGCATTCAACTACTTCTTAAGTTGCTTCTGATTTTATATTCTATAAAAACATGAATCTCAACTATCTCCTGTTGGGTAACTAGTTCACTGCCCAGGGTTGCAAGAACAGAGCAGAGCCTAGGGAGGGAGGGGCAGTATTGACTTTCATTGCATTTACTGAGGCAATTGAGTTTGTCAGTGAAATGGGATCAGTTCATTCGGCTGTCATTCTAAGACATTCTTGTCACCCTGTCAATAGCTTTAAGTTTCGTATCCTCCTTTAGATGTGCTTCCTGCTAGAACATCAAATAAAAAGATGTTGTGGGTAGCAGGCGGAGTTAGCACTTGGAACAACTACCTAGGAATCAGTTTACAGACTTCAAAGCCCTGCCAATTTAATTCTGATGGTGTGTAGTAATGTACAAAGGATAATATTGCTTTTGAAGGTAATTTAGATTTCTCTCTTTAGGAATGAGTTTATTTATGAGGAGATAGATATGAATAGGAGTGGTATAAGGAATGCAGCTGATGCACAGACTAGCTTGTTTCCTTAGTTATGGGGATAAAATTTAATTCAGTACAGTACAGTAGCAGTAATTTGAAGGATATTTCATTTATAGAGCACCTGTCAACCTGAAGTGTTTTCAGATTTCACAGATCCTGAGGTTGCTTTGCCTGGGACTGAAATGAAGCCATTTGTAAAAGAGAACATGACAAAGCCACAAGGCAAAAGACCATAAGCGCTATTGTGATAGAGAATCTTAGGAAAGTTGTCCCTTACATTGTGTGATGGATGTATTCCCAAAGAGTTATAGGATTTCATGTTTACATATCAAATTTCATTTTTAATGCTTTTAGGGAGCTTGTTGTTCAAAGGAACTGTGCAGGGAATTCTTTTGCAAAGTGAATCAGTTTTTTATAATTTAGATGAGTCTCTCAATGCAGCCTTTCCTAAAATGTTAGCCAGAGTACATTTTTTAAATTTAAAATATACTCAGAGTACATGTAAAGACTGGTTTTGGAGTAGAAGGTATAGTCTGAAAGTATGGGAACCTTTCTAGATAAAGGAGAATTAAGGAAACTTTGCAACAAAATAGAAGAAAATCTTTAATTTCTATACTGAGAAGTTGCACCACAGCAAATGTACTAGACACTTACATAATTTCATATTTAACATTTTAGAGGGAAATATTGCTAACATTGGAGCTTTTTTTTTTAATTGTTCTCTGTGTATTGTGAAAATAACCAGGGTTTCATAGAACACAGTAGAATGAAATCTCCTTAAGGGCAGGAACTGGGGCTAGATAGGCAATATCAAAGACAGGAAGACCTAGATCTATTCTACCTCTGACACATACTTACTTATGTTACCCTGAATAATTCACTTAATTTTTCAGTGCTTTATGCTCAGTGGTCTTTAACATGTATTTTGTCATAAATGCTTTTGACTATCCAGTGAAGTCTATGAACCCTTTTTCAAAATAATATTTTAAATGCATAAAGTAAAATAAAATATTTAAGATTACAAAGGAAATCCAGTGTATTATCAAAATATTTTTTAAAAATAAGTTCATGGACTCTGGGTTAAGAACTAGTGCTCTGATAAGAGAAGGTGCTTACTGGCCTTTTGTAAAAAAGAACTCTTCACCTTAGTGAAATCACAGGTTCAATCTTTAATTCCTTGCACTAGAAGGCACTTAGTAAATAATTATTTAAAAAATAATAAAACAAAATTTAAGAATACTTGCCTTTTGTTAAATGTATTGTAGCTTTTTCCCCTTCATAATATGCTTTTATCAAAGTCAGGAAGAGATAGTTTGTTTTTAAGAGGAGATGGAGACAAAATATGTTAATATCTATAGGACTGTAAGAAAGGAAAATCTAATTCCTTGATGGATACTTGGTCAGAGGATATCACCCATGCACTTGTGAGGGTGTATCCTTCAGATGTAGACCTGGAAGGTCGATTATGGAGCCTTATTTTCACATGGGATATGGAAAAGATGCTGATCGTACAGAAAGAGGTCCCACTTTCCTTTTGCAGAACTGTTCCAGAGTTAATTTAGCAGATAAAACATTTCCTATACTTGGTGAACTTCAGTCCAGAGAGGGATTCTGGTATAATCTAAATATGATTTCTAACTTATTCACCATCAAACCATCAGTGTAATTCCAAATTATCCTTTTTATATGTGTTTTTTTTTTCCTTTCTGTTGCTATAAGCCATGGCAAATTCTGAGTATGCTCACTTAGTATGTCTTGAGTTCCATGTAGAAAAGTTAGGAAACTTTTTCCTATATTTTTATTTTTTTTTCCTATATTTTTAATCGCAAAATACTTGCAATAGTAAGAACATTTATGAGAAAGAAAAAAAGTCAGTGTTAATCGCAAAATATCAGTTATAAAAATGACCATTTAAGAATAATCTAACCATAAAACTCCCCTGAGCTATGATTCTGATGAAGTTGCATGACTAGAGTTCTGCCCCCACATTACCACAATTTAGAGGGGGATAATTACTTCCCCTTCTATGAATGCATATTGCTAAATTCTTGAGCTCTGTAAATGGCATAATATTTATTCAAACTTAGGTAGCATTTTACACATATGATTGACAGATGGTCTGTTATCACTGACTTTAGACTCAGAAGATCTGGGCCACAAAATCACTTCTGGTGGTTGCCATCTCTATGACTTAAACTTCCCTATGCACTGGTCTCTTCATATTTATAATAGAGATATTGGACATATTTATTATAGAGGTCCATTCCTGTTCTAGATTTAAGATCCTATGATCTTGAGTAGATATTAGAAATATTATACCCATTTTTAGAAGCAGTAATCAAAACTCAAAGACATAAATATATGACTTAATAATAACAATAATCATTAGCAGTTACATAATGCCTGCTGTGAACCATGTGCTAAGTGCTTTACAAATATTATTAGCTCATTTGATTGTCACAACAACTCTGGAAAGTAGGTACTGTTATTATCTCTATTTTATAGTTGAGGAAACGGAGGCAGAAATTAAGCACTTTGCCCTAGGTCACATGGCGAGAAGTTGCCAGATTTGAACTTGTCGATGATTAGTAACTAGTAATTGTCAGAGTTGAGATTCCAATCTAGGCCTCCTGGGGATGGGTTCAGGGCTCTTCCCATTCTACCAGGCTGCTCCTGGAGGGTGGAATAGAATGTTTAACTGATCATATCCTAAAGTAACAGGATCATTCATGAGGAACTAGTCTGACTAAGTCAGATTCACTTGAATATCTCTAAGGTTTTGATGCCAAGAATTTATTTTTCTTCCCTCCCCTTCAAAGTTATTACTTTTAGAAATTCACTGGGAATTTAGATAGATCTTAAATGTCTCTGATTTCATTTTCAAAGATTCCAAATTAGTTCATGTAAACTCAGGGTGTGAGGCAGAATTGCCTCTGATCTTTAACTAGACTGTCTGTTCCAACTTGCACGTAGAGTAAACTAGCTCCTCCCCACATTCCTGACTTTTAGTGGGACCAACCACAACATGCCTGATCCAAGTTGCTTTTATTTCAGAAAGTACTTTTCCACACTGATTTCTACTGATAAGAATCTAATCTAAGCATTGATTTTCCTGCTTCAGAAGTCTGAGAAGTCCTAGTAAGATGAGCCAATAGACTGGATAGAACTAAGAATGATGTCATTTATTGAGGTCTTTTCCCTGAAACAAATCCCCACTGTGACATTTTCTCAGGCTTTGTTGGAACTTTGGTACTGTAGGCTGAAGTTACATTCCTGTGTTTTAGTTGTGATGGCCAAGAAGGAAGAGACTTGGAACCCTTTGTCATGCTGGTAGAAAGATAGTTACATTCACACTAAAGTCACTGAATCACAAAGTATCAGAGCTGGGAAAAGTTGTAGACACCATCTTGTCTAGCCCTTCATTTTATAGATGAGGCCCAATGAGGTCAAGTAACTGACTTGTTCAAGGTTAAGCAGCTCAGCAGTCTTTTCTTGATCTCTTTTGCTCAAGACAAGAATGGTTGTGTCCTTTTTTTCTCTACTCACTTTAATTGACAGCATCTTTCTAGGAGCTTTTTTAAAGACCTTGGGATTCATTTAAAGGCGTATAAGACAAATTACCTTCTCAGTGATTGGGAAAGTGATAGTTGCACTTATTTAAGAATTAGAAGATAATAAGGAACAATCTATAACCTAGCACAGTAGCACATGTCATAGTATTATTCTTTGCCATTAGGAATCTTGGTATAAGAAGGAGACTGGAGATATTTTAAAACATGACTTTAAGTCCCATTCAATTGCTTCACACCTAGCAGGAATGGTCTACTATGTAAAATTCATGGAAGACAACCTACATATTATGATTTGTGTAATACAAACTGTGAATACTATAGGGATTCAGAAAAGGTTATTATGTACTTGAGTAGTCGGGTCTTTCATTTCAAGAAATGGATAGAGCTTCTTCTTCTTCTTCTTCTTCTTCTTCTTCTTTTTTTTTTTTTTTTTTTTTTTTTAGTGGCAAAGAACTGTACACTGAGTGAATATCCATTAGTTGGGGAATGACGGAGTAAGTCATTGGTATATGAATGTTATGAAATGTTATTGTTCTGTAAGAAATGACCAGCAGGATAATTTCAGAGAGTCTTGGAGAAACTTATATGAATTAATGCTAAATGAAATGAGTAGAATCAGGAGATCATTGTGTACAGCAACAAGCAAATTATACAATGATCAGTTCTGATGAACATGGCTCTTTTCAACAAAGAGATGATTCAGCCCAATTTCAATAGACTTGTGATAAAGAGAGCCATTTACATTCAGAGAGAGGACTGTGGGGACTGAGTGTGGATCACAACATAGTATTTTCATGTTTTTGGTTGTTGTTTACTTGCTTTTTGTTTTCTTTCTCTCTTTTCCCTTTTTGATCTGATTTTTCTTGTGTAGCATGATAATTGTGGAGATGTATATAGAAGAATTGTACATGTTTAACACATATTGGATTATTTGCTGTCTAGAGGAGAGAGTGGGGGGAATGGAGAGAGAAAAAAATTAGAACACACGATTTTGCAGGAGTGAATGTTGAGAACTATCTTTGCACATATTTTAAAATAAAAAAAATATTTAAAAAAATTAATTTTAAAAAAGAAATGGATAGGGCTTGACCTGGGTCTCAAAGCATGGGTGGGATTTAAATAGATAAAGAGATGGGGTTGGGAAGAGAGTATTCTGTATAGATGGTGATAAATAGTATACGAGAACAGTAGGTAAAAAATTGCATTGAGTCACAAAAACTGGGCCTTCAGCTAAAAGTAGTTATTCTCATAATCCATAACTTCCTAGGACAGAGCTATGCTATCTTAATCAAATTAGAATTACGTGACAATTGAATATGAACTTTGGCTCATCAATTGCTTCAGAGTGAATAATACCAGGCACATACTTTTGAATGACCTTCCCCCCCCCCCCCAATTATCAGTGTGTGGTGCCAGGGTTAAACAATCCAGCACAGAGACTGCTTGCAAAGGGTGGGGCTTACTGGTACAGATAAATTTGGGGGGATTACACCTCTCTTTTTTCTACTATCACAATTTTTTTAAGTTAAAATAATGAAACTCTGCTTAGACACTGTTCCTCGAGGGAAATCCGTATTCTTCAAATGAGAAGTCAAGCATTCTTATAATGATTCTCAAGACAAGAAGTATTCAGAATTTCCCTACATTAGCATCTTTCCCTGGATTAGCCATATTTCCCATAGTGGGGGAATCCCTTGAAGCTGAACATTTTAATTCACTTCAGATAACTGGGCATGATGATCTTGGTCTTGGAGTGGAATAAACCCCAAAACATTCTATTGAGGCAAAAGAAAGAGAAATACTCTTATTCACCTAAAGTCCAGAACTTTTGAATAAGTCATATGAGGGGCTAGAATAGTAATTATGATAATAATAACACATCTTTGTATTCCTTTAAGTGTTACAAAGTGCCTTCGCAACAGCTCTGAACAATAATGAGAACAAATATTGTAATTATCTTGTAGATAAATTTGAATAACATAGGCATGAAGCCCAAGTTGAAGCCCATGAGTTAGTTAATAGCAATAAGGATTTTTACTCAGGGGAAAGGAAGTCAGGCTTATTCTTCTGTAACTGTATTATAGAATCAAATTCAACTAGGGAATTACTTCATTGCCTCTTCCCACTTGGAAAAGTCTAAGTTTCTTCATGGGCTAAGAAAAATCCCCAAATACAATAAAGGAGCCTCTTCTACTACCATTACAAGTCAAGAGTTCTTTGATTTGCATTGAAACCTAAGTTTTTAACCTAGTTTTGCCATTAATTGAGCAAATCATTTCATTCTCTATACCTTAATTTCCTTATCTGTAAAATGATGTAGTTTCTGCAAGGTCTCTTCTGAAAACTCTTTAGGGAGTAAGAGAATGCTTTAATTTGTCATAAAGTAAACTTAAGTGGGGAGGAGCAAGAGGGGTGTGTGTGTGTGTGTGTGTGTGTGTGTGTGTGTGTGTGTGTGTGTGTGAAAAGCAAGAGATGAGAGAGAGACAGAGAAAAAGAAACAGAGATAGAGAGACACAAAGAAATAGCTTGGGGAGGGGAAGCATTAACAAAGTTTGGACATTTGCTATAAGCTTTTATAAAGTTGCTTCAAAGTTATTCCTCCTGCTGAGAAGAACAGCAGGATCTAAAGGTTGAGGTTAAAAGTTTCTGTTCTCTGGATTAGAATGGAATCGGGGCTGTAACTGAATACTCCATGGATAACCCCCTCTCCCACTGTACTGTTTTTCATAGGGCTCCTTTCTACCAATAGGGTCAATATAGATAGAGTTGGTTAGGTCCATTGGATCTATTGTCAATACTGAGACATGTAGTTTTTCCTATGGTCCTCTATGACCTTTAGAAGCTTAATCCCATTAGTATATTCTCATGGTTTTCTCTCCGAGCTCTCCTGAATCAATCCATGTCTATGTCTCCTCTCTCCACATACATATACACCATCATACTCTCACACAATGTGTACATTCTTTTTGATGTTTCTTGGTGCATGTAAGAGCAATTGTCCTCCCACCTTCTTTTCTCTTTCTAAATAGTGTTCGGAGCACCACCAGAATACCACACACAGTGTAATCTACTCCTGACTTTGTAGAAGAATTTCTCCCCTTAGGCTTGAGCTCCCAGTGTAGCAGCACAACATTCTAGGGCAAAAAGCAATAACAACAAACGGTTATCTTAGGAAGGCAAGCCAGCCAAGAGTTACTCATAGTGTTGGACTGCCTAATATATTTAGCAATTATTTAGAGAAGAGTTTTAGGGGGGTACTGAGAACCTTCCAAGAATGTGTGGTTGTGTTTCAGTAGTCTTTGCCTGCCTGCAAGGGACCAGGTATAGTATTTCCTTTATTATTTCTTGCTCTTCTGTTTTTTTTTTTTTCCTGGCCACTAGATTCTCTATTATTCAGGATTCTAGCATTGTTTTGTCTTGTATGTGATTTTGTTGTTATTGTGGGAGGGGGTAAGGGAAGCTCATGAATATAATCAAGAGGACAGAAAGAAAATTATGGCAGGAATTAAATAAGGAAAGAAAAATAAATCATTGAACATTTAATCTGGAAGACACTTTATGAATTACTTATTCACAATTTCCTCAGTTTATAGATGCTGAACTGAGGCCCAGTGACCACAAATGACTGCTAAAGTGACACATCTAGGTAGTGGGAAACATGGCTCTAGAATCTCAATCTTCTGAGTCTCTGTCTAGTACATCATCTCCTTTCCCACTAGAAAGATGTTTTAGAACCTAGAGAGCAAATCATTTTCCTCCCCCTTCCCTTTCCTGAATGAATTTAGCCTTCCCTAGGCCTAGAATTGTGGAGAAAGTACTATATTTAGCCAGTGGTATACCTGCAGTGCATGGAATTTAATTGGCAAAGAGAAATTATTATTCAATTTCTAGACATGTCAGAAAGGGTGAGTCAGAGGCACTTTATAGCTCGTTAGCCATTTCCTGGGCTTCTATTGCGGCTGTTGCTAAGAAGAGCCTTTGCTAGGGTTGTTAGTCTGATGAGTTTATTGGCTAATGACCAAGCACAGCTAAATGTAGAGAGGTGATTGGCAACCAAGATAGAGTGGGGAATTGAATGGCACTCTTCTCCTTGGAATATCCCAGAAGTTCTTTAGGCTATACTTAAAACACTTAAAGGAATGCAATGATTACCTCATGCTTAGTAGTGATGCCTACTTGGTTTGTAATTTTTAAATATACCTTGTTTTTAGTCATTAGAAGAATGAAGGAAAAAAAAACTGACAATGCTTTAAGTAGAGATTGGGATGCAAAACAATTCTTTCTTTTTCTTCTTCCCTGATAAATTTTTCATGTCTTTTCCCATTCACCACACCAAGGCTTTGGGAATTTTGAAGAAGAAAAGTATAATCATGGATTCACATTGAGTATTGGAGCCAGAAGGTACCTAGATTATTCCATTCATTCAGTAACTATTCATTCATTCAGTAAAGGAAGTCAGTAAATATTAAGTGTCTACTATGTTCAAGATACTGTAAATTCCAGGGTCAAGAAAAATCTCTATGTGATGCATTCATTCATTCAAGCATTTATTAATCTCTTAATATGTTCTAGGATCCAGAGCAAAACTGTTGTCTTAAGAAATTTTATATTCTCTCAGAGATAGGAAGGGGATAGAATGTGCAGATATAAGTAAATACAGAATATATACCTAGTAATTTCAAGGAACTAAAGGAACAAGAGTAGTTCTCCTTCCTACAGGAGATACTCATCAATTTCCTTAATTGATAAAGGAGGAAACTAAGAAAGATCCAAAGAGCTTGAATTGGCCAAAACATAAATTAGCAGTAGAGTCATGCCTCAGGGAGGTGACATAATGGATAGAGTACTAATCAGGAATCAGGAAAACCTGAGTTCATATTCTAGCTAGACATGTGACAAGGGGCAGCTAGATAGTGCAATAGGTTGAGCATGAGCTTCAAATCTGGCCTCAGACACTTAATATTTATAAGATGGATGACCCTGTGCAAATCACTTAACCCCAATAGCCTCCCAAAATAATAAAAAATATGAATAGGCATGTGATCTTGTGAAGACTCTTAATTGCTTTCTGCCTCAGTTTCCTCATCTGTAAATGGGGATAACAATAGCACCTATCTCCTAGGGTCCTTATGAGGAAAAAAATGAGCTATCTAAAAATTAATTGTTGTAGTAAGAATGATTATTATTATCATTATTCATCTTCTGAGATACAATTAAGCCTCTTTTCCAGGGCACAGGAGGAGAAAAAAGAGAAAGCAGGGGAACCACTATGGATTAGTTTATACCTGCTTAGAATTAGGGTGGTAGTAGGTAGAATTTCAAACACAAAATTAATAACTAACACCTTTTTCTTCCAGCCCACCTCAAACAATTGCTCTTAGGCAAGCAGAAACATGAGGCTTCTTGACAGGACTGGGTTGAGTGAAAAAAGACTGCAGATTAGTTATTAAAGTTTGGAGGAAGGAGCTGTGGGGCCATGGAGAATTAATGGTGAAGAATAGGAGTTGCTAGAGAAAGTGTATTTCAGTCTATTTTTCAGAACATTAAGGATCTGAGGAAAAGACTGCTTAAAACACATTTACACCTAGTCCTCACGCCCTATTTATTCCCTCTCTGCTTAGCCCCCATGGGACAAAGGGCCTCTCCTGTCTGCTTCTTCATACCTGACTGACTGAATATAGGGTTACAGTGTTCTTGGATTTTGAAGTGGACCTCTACTATCAGGCTAAGTCTGACCCCTCTTGTAACAGAAAGGCAAACTGATAAGTACTGAATTAAATACAATGGCTTTGGTGTATAAATAGATGTCGCGTCTTATCAGGAGACATTACTGCTAATAACTTGGCAGTGCTGTGCATGGCATCTAATGAATTGTTCTTGGATGGTCTAATGATTTCATAGCTGTTTTCCCATTTGCCATTCTTGGGATACTCCTGCTTATTAAAGTGCTTCAAATTATAGAGAATGTGACTAGGATATCAGATGTATCCCTTTAGCTGTTCATTGCCATCAGGGCCCTCCCTTATCTTTTCCCCTCCCTTCTCTCTCCTCTTTTCTCCTTATGAAATTATTGACTTAATTCTTCATTCTGCATGCATTGCCTACCTAGCATATATATTTGCACACCAGAGATAGCAGTGAGCCTCCCCCGATGGACCCAGCATATTCAGTTTAGTACAAAGATTTCTTCCTCACAGCTTGATTTCCTTTGACTGGCTGCGGAGTTCAGTGGAAATGAAGTAGGAAGTAGCTTAACTCCCTCCACTGAAGACTTCCTTTTATTAAGATCCTGACATATTGACTGTACCATGGGTAGCATAGTAACTAGTTTTGCCTCCCTAGTTCTCAGCCCACTGTAAACTCTGGGACATCTGAATGTAATAATTGGGTATCTTCACTATCTTCATCTCTTGGGAAAGACTGGCTGGTAAAAGTTTGAGGAGTTATTTTCTGGTGGGAAATCAGGAGTGGTTTATCCCTCAACTGTAAATAAAGCAATATTCCATTTATTTGACAACATTATGGAATGGAATATGTGATTTAAGTGAATTTCACAGAAAATTGAAGCTTATCCCTTTAAATGACAAACAAACAAACAAAAGATTTCACCCCCTCCACCAACCAGAAAATCTTTCTAAAATAAGATATAATTCTCTTTTTTAAATAGAACACCTAAGAGTCTCTTAGCATTTTCAGTTGTGGAAGAGATCATAGAGATAATCGAATTTTATCCCTGCCAATTTATTAACCCTGTTGGCAGCATTTAGTCAATGATTCATTCATTCATCCAATATTTATTAAGTACCCCCTGTATACAGAATATTGCTAGATGTAAGGGGCTTATATAGTTTGATTCCTTTCATCCTCAAGCTTATAAACTAAGGTACCAATTACAAAATATCTTATGAAGAATTATTAGTCTCATTGAATACCTGAGGAAACTGACTCCCAGAAAGATGAAGTCCTTTACCAAGATTGTACAATTAGTCATTGTCAGAAGCTGGGCACTGCCCTATTTTGCCTTCAGTAACATTTAAGGTTCTGCGTTAACACTTTTTTGGTGACTCATAGATATTCTGATCCACTCCATTTATTTTATTGTCCAAAGATACTATAGAAGCAGTTGCAGAATGCATAATATTAGGCTTGGATTCTCAAATACCTATATTCAAAGCATTCCTTTATGCCTACCAGTTGTATAATTCTAGACAATCTCATTTAACTTCTCTGTGTCTAGGTCAGTACCTGCTCTATGACCTTTGTATCCAGGCTAAGAATATTATCTGAGTTTTGTATCCAAGTTGAGAAAATCACAAATCCTTTATTGTAGCATTATTTATCTACCTTACTACGCATAGAGGATAGCGAGGTAATACTTTACTTTATCGTACTATACTAAATAGTTCCTAGGTACTTCACCTTTTATTTTCTTGAATTTGTTCCCATTTTCATTTTTTATTTCATCTGTTACTTTATCTACTTCTTTTCCTGAGTTAGAGTTTTTCATCTTTGCTTTCAGAAAACTAGATAATCAAACTCTCTCTCTCTCTCTCTCTCTCTCTCTCTCTCTCTCTCTTCTCTCTCTCTCTCTCTCTCTCTCTCTCTCTCTCTCTCTCTGTGTGTGTGTGTGTGTGTGTGTGTGTGTAAGTAAAGGTAAATAAATAAGGATCTGCACAATACCAAAGTATAATACATGAGCTTTACTTACCTATGTGAACTGTCTGTCATTACTTCTTTTACTTTTTAACTCCTAGCAATCTGCCAGGGAGCACCTAACCCTCATCATCTAAAATCATTCTTTCCAAGATAACTAAAAATCTCTTAATGACTAAATCCAATGTCTTTTTCTTTTCAGCCCTCATTCTTCTTGATCTCTCTGTAACATATGATGATATTTACCGTCCTTCCCCCAAATGCTTCCTTAATACGCTCTCCTTTGATTCTTTCAAAATATTTCTTTTCTAAGTACTTCTTTTATTAGTCTGACTATATCTTCTCATTCTCCTTTGCTACTAATCATTCTTGTTCTGACCTGTAACCTTGAATGTCTTATAAAACAGTGGTTTATTCTCTCTGTCACAGTCTCTCTCTCTCTCTCTCTCTCTCTCTCTCTCTCTCTCTCTCTCTCTCTCTCTCTCTCTCTCTCTCTCTCTCTCTCTGTCTTCCTCTCTCTGTTTTCCTCTCTTTCGTGCTCTGTCTCTTTAGTTCTGTCTCTCTCAACTCTTTCTCTCTGTCTCTCTTTGTGTCTCTGCATCTCACTATCTAGGTCTCTCTCTTTCTCCCCTTTCTGGCCTACACCTCTAATTCCCAGCTTCTTAACCCTCCTAGTGCCTTTAAAAGCCCCAGCTTAATTAAACATCATTTGTTAGTGCTTCTTCTCCAGCTGAAATGTCTTTGTTCTTAACTATATGTGTGTGTATATATATATATATTTTTTTTCTTTTTTTAATTTATCAGTGTATGTGTTATTTTCCTTCAATAAGATTTAGCTTCTATGAGGTCAGAGATTGTTTTATTTTATTGTTTTTGAATTCTTATTGACTAACACAGTTCTTGTTATATAATAGGTGCTTGTTGAATTAAATTAAAATTTGTGAGATATCTTCTGAATGCTTGGGCATGATCAAGGTCTTTAAACTTTCATGATAAGTGGCCTTTGGACACATGAGGTAAAAATCAACCAATTCAGCAGTGTTTTGGTCTAGGTGTTGGGATTACACAGATGAACATAGTTCCTGCCCTCTATGAGGTTACCCTTTTGGTAATCTAGGAAGAACTCATACAACCATTATGAAAATAAAAATTGTAAGAAAGTCTCTTTTATTTTCCTTTTATCATCTAAGAGAATGGGAGGCTTAACTTCAAAGAAACTTTCTAAGCCTTCTAAACTGACAGCTAAATTATTCTTGTATATAAACTATTCATTTCATTCCCCTTGGACTTTTATTTCTCTCAAAGTTTCTTTATAATACTGCAAAGTGTATTCTTACAAGAATTTAAGCTCTTGAATACCTTCATTTTATTTATTGAATTGCTTCCCACATGGTGGGTGACTGACCAAGGATGAAGAAGATAAAGTGAAATGGAACCATTGAATTTAGAATTAAAATGTTGATTTTGGGTCTTCTAGTTCTTCACCCTTATTATATCCACAGAAGAACTAGGCCCAGAATACTTAAATAATTTGATCACCAATTCTTTAGTACCAGAGCTAAGAGAAAACCTCAGCTCACCTAATTCCTTCTACATATATAATAACATCACATTATATAATGACAAGTGGTTTGACACTTTGAAGCATGAAGATAAACAAGAGATGATAGGTGAAAGGTATTAGGTAAAGATAGAAGATGGAGTTTCACTGGCTTTGGAAAATTTTTGGAATAGAAAGAAAAGAAAGCTGTCCTTTTTGTAGCCCTGAAGACTTATTATGGCAAAAATTTATTAAGCACCTGCTGCATTCCATGCATTGTACTAGGTGAAGTGAAGAATATATAGCCATTGTCTTCAAGGAGCTTAATTTTGAAATGCTTTCTTCTTAATAACCTAGTGAAGTAGGTAATACAAATAGTTATTGCCATTTTACAGATTAGGAAACTGAAGCACAGATGGAATCAAATAATTCTTCCAGAGTTACAGAGATAATAAGTGGCAGAAAAGGAATTAGAATTCAGGACCTCCGTTTTTAATACAAGTTGTTTTTCCATTCTGTATTTCATATTGTTCATTCTAAGCCATTATCTCCACTCTAAAGCATGAAGTGTCAAAGAGTTTAGTACTAAATCTAAATTCAGCAGCAGTTCAGAGCATGGGCAAAATCATTCTTTCATAGATTCAGAGTTGAGAGAGACCTCAAGAATCTAGTTCACAGAATTTTATGAATGAGGAAGTTTTGGTCTAGAGGGTTTTAATGACTTCCCAAACACAGAAATGGTAAATAACAGAGATGGGATTTGAATTATGATCTTTATTGTAGATTCTTTGATAACTATATACAATATGTCACAACATATAACACTGTGAGCAGAAATAAGATTTTTGGAGGAAGTGGAGCTTGAGCTAGTCCTTTAAAGATAGCTAAGTAACCCCAAAGAGATAATAAAAAAAGGAAAGGGACCTGTATGTGCCAAAATGTTTGTGGCAGCCCTGTTTGTAGTGGCTAGACGCTGGAAAATAAAAGGATGTCCATCAATTGGAGAATGGTTGAGTAAATTGTGGTATATGAATGTTATGGAATATTATTGTTCTGTAAGGAATGACCATCAGGATGAATACAGAGAGGACTGGCGAGACTTACATGAACTGATGCTGAGTGAAATGAGCAGAACCAGGAGATCATTATATACCTCAACAACGATACTGTTTGAGGATGTATTCTGATGGAAGTGGACCTCTTCGATAAAGAGAGCCTTAATTGATCAAAGATGGACAGAAGCAGCTACACCCAGAGAAAGAACACTGGGAAATGAATATAAACTGCTTGCATTTTTGTTTTTCTTCCCGGTTATTTATACCTTCTGAATTCAATTCTCCCTGTGCAACAAGAAAACTGTTCGGTTCTGCACACATATATTGTATCTAGGATATACTGCAACCCATTCAACATGTAAAGGACTCTTGCCATCTGGGGGAAGGGGTGGAGGAAGGGAGGGGAAAAATCGGAACAGAAGTGAATGCAAGGGATAATGCTGTAAAAAATTACCCTGGCATGCGTTCTATCAATAAAAAGTTATTAAAAAAATAAAAATAAAAAATAAATAAAAAATAAAGATAGCTAAGTAATATATAGAGAATGGGAAAAGACATTCCAGATGGGGAGAAAAGTCATAGTATTAGAAATGGGCATGATGGTTGCATGAAGGGAACAAGGAGGAGAACTGCTTACATGGTTCTGAAGACAGCATATTCAGGTCACTGAAAAAATACTGAAGTTCTAGTATCCACATCCACTTGGGAGGATTCCATTATATTAATTCATGACTAGAGAGCAGACAGAAATATATTTATTAAATATTTAACATACTTAATACATTAATTACATTAAATATCAAATATTAAATAAATAAATGCTTATTTATTTAAATGAGTATTGTTTTCATATACAACCTGGCTTTCCACCTGACCAGTACATCTGGTTTTAAAGATTTGTCTAAGGACTTCTAGATGGTATAGTAAGGAGGACCTGAGTTCAAATCCAGTTAGATACATACTTAGCATTTACTAGCTGTGTGACCCTGAACATGTCACTTAATCCCAATTATCTCTCAGAAAAATCCCAACGAAAGATTTGTCTGTCTCTGTAACCTAGAGGGATGATGCCTTTTTAACCTCATTGGGCATGGGGCTTGTGAAATTAACTGGGGTTTTTGTAGTTCCTTGGGCAAGAAGATGTCCAAAGAATTCTGCATACTGAAACTTACTGCATACTGAAACTTGTGGCTTAACCACCACGAGTGATAGGATTTGGGGCTGTTTAGTGAGAGTCTTTGCCAAATCCTTTCCCTCCTATTTTCCTCTTTTGGTAAGTTCTGCCTGGACTAGTCTGTGCCCCTTTATGATTTTGATAGATAATCATGTGTGCTCTTGCTCTACTGCTAGAATAATGGAAAAAATCCACCTTAGGGTCAGTATTATTGGAATGTTGCTATTATTATTCTATGAAAAATCCAATTTATTTTCTAACTGTGTGTGATATCCTCTCTTTCTATGGACATTCTCATAGTAATATATTTTATATATGTTATATTTATATATAACATATTGTCATATATGTGTGTATACATATATATGCATATATTTATAGACACATAATGATATATGACACATAATTATATTTATGTATGTATGCATGTTTATCTGTATACACACACACACACACACACACACACACACACGTCCATGGATCTTTCCTTCCTCTTAACTACTGTTAATCTTGTTGCTTGGACCATACCATAAAATATGTGTGTTTATTCTTGAATTGGGGCAGCTGGGAGCATAATGGATAAAATGCTGGGCCTGGAGTCAGGAAAACCTGAATTAAAATCCACCCTCAGATACTCAACTAGCAGTGTGACCCTAGGCAAGTCTCTTAGTCCTGTTTGCCTCAGTTTTTTTTTTTTATCTGTATAATGAGTTGTAGAAGAAAATAGCAAACTGTTCCAATGGTTTTGCCAAGAAAATGCCAAAAGGAGTTATAGAGTCAGACATGACTGCAAAGAGTAAAAACAACATTAACTACTAACTCTTGAATCATTTTACGTGTAAGCTTGTTATTTTTTTCGTATGATTATAAGCATCTCAATGAGAAGTATTATCTTAAATTTAGATTCTCAAGGGACATTATAAATTATTTATCCAAACTTCTAACCAAGTACTGGGATCTTTGCATTCCTCATAAAAATCTGTCCTACTTATTTTTGAATAATTTAATTGATAAGAACAATAATTTTCAGAAAATTCTGGGGACTTTTTAGAAATCTCAAATGTATAAATAGGTCTCTTTTTATATTACTCCAAAATTTGCATTACAGTGGACCAAATCTGTTTTCTCCTTCTACATGACAGTGCTTCAATTATTTGAAGACAGAAATCACTGTCCTACTTTCACTTTAGTTTCTCTTCTGAAGATTAGACATTCTCAGTTTCTTTCCAGTCTTGACTTTTTCCCTTTTCCCATATCCTTTAAAAAATATTTTTATGTCCTAAAAAGATTAAATAGGGCCCCTGGAATTCCCTTGTTCATTTTTTTTCTTCTTGACTTGGTTCACCAGTGATATATTAAATAGCTAAGGCATTGCACCTTAACAAACAGGTTACTGGCAGGTCCTGTTGTGAGTTAATGCTTAACCAGAGAAGTTCAGTAGTGATCCTTTTCCTTGTCTACAAGTAAGTGGAATGAACCAAATCATTTTTTGTAACTTATATTTTAATGTATCTGTTCAATTGGGTCACTGCCAGTTTAGGTGTGCTCTTTCTCTTTCTATGGATGTGTGAGTATACACACATAAACACATCCATCAGTTCATATCACATATATTATATATCAACCCTTATCAATTCACTTTTCTTATATTATATCATGTATTTCAAATTTATGTACTCTTTGTCCTATATGATTTGTTTATATATTTCAGCTTATGTGAATTAACTCACATATTATGACTTTAATCATAAAATGTTATGTCTGGAAGACTCTAATGATCTCAATGAGTTCTAGCCCATTCATTTTGTATGAGGACACTGAGGTTAACTGATTTGTCCAGTCATACAACTAAGACCATAGATTTAGAACAGGAAAGGATCCTAGAGATCACTTAACTCCCTCTTTTGGGGTACATAAGAAAATTCTGCCCTAAGTTAAATAATTTCCCCAAGTTCACATAGGTAAATCTAGTTGTCTCCAAATCCAAAGTGACTTTTCTATATTGTGGAAGATTCAGGACAAAAATACAGGTCTTCTTTATTCTTTCTGCATTATTCTGTCCCCCACTAAGTCGTTTTCAGTATTCTCAAAAAAAAAAAAAAAGGTGAGCATAATGATATCCATTTTGCAGTAAAGTCAAAGCAAATACTTAGACTCCAGGTGCCTTCCCATGGCTGACTTACTGAAATTGGTACCTGTTATAACACGCTTTTTTCCTTTGAAGGAAAAGTTCCATCACACCCCCATGATTGCTAATTGTTGTTAATAATTTTGAGCCTTCCAGTGAGCTTGAGTAACATCTGGACCAGAATTTATTCTAAAAGACTTAGAATGAATGTCATCAGAAACCTCTGCCTGATTTGGAGCCCCGATTAAAAAAAATAATCAACAAACAGAACATTTTTCCTTCCTCCAAATGAAATAAAATAAGGCTCTGCTTGTCCTTAGACTGATGGAAATCATAGTGGGTAGAGAAGGGGATGTGGTCTCCAAATATGCAGAATAGTTAGGGAATTAATCCTCAGTGAGATCAGGAGCTTATTTAATTGAGAATGCACCGTGTACTTTTCCCACATTTTCCCATTACACCGAATATTATCCCAACAATGCCTTTCCCCTGTAATTATTCTAGAATATCCTTACCCTTATTCACCAACTCAAATCTTAACCATCTTTCAAAGCTTATTTTCAAGGCTCTTTTAAGGCTGACTAACCCCATGAAGCTTTATCTGGCTACTCTATCCTACTAGCATCTCTCCTGGATTCACAGGAAATCTTTGCATTTCATTGCATTCTATCCTGTGATGTCTCTGGAATAATAAGAATTCACAGTTATATATAGTACCTTAAACTTTTCAAAGCACATTCTTCACAATAATTCTATGAAGTAAGGAGTGCGAGTTTTATTATCCCCATTTTTACAACATCTGGAAATGGATGCCAGAGAGGTTAAATGTCTTGTCATTGAAATATCACTAAAAACGATGAAATTCTTCATGTAGTTAGTAAAGGTCTCTTGATTTTAAAGTTCAGCACATTCTCTGTGAAGCCACACTGCCCTGTGTTTTTGATTTTTAAATTTGTATTGGTTGGTTAGCTGCAGTGGTTCTTTGCCTCCACAATCAAATACAGAATCTTGTTTGTGATTTAGAGCCCTTCATAATCTAGCTTCTTCTCCTCCCCTTACCTTTTCAGTCTTTTTACATCTTACTCCCACATACATGCTATTTGATCCAGTGACTACTACACCTCCTTGCTGTTCTACTAACTAGATGCTCCATCTTTTGCCTCTGGGTATTTTCACTGGTTATTTCCTATGCCTGGAATGCTTTTCCTTCTCATCTTAGTCTTTATTAGGTTCTCTAGCTTTCTTTCAGTTCCAACTAAATATCCTATTTTCTACAGGAAGCCTTTCTCAACTCCTTTAAATTCTAGTGTCTTCCCTCTTTTTAATTCATTCATTTTTTTTTGTATGCAGCCCATTGTACATATTTGCATGCTTGTTGTCTATCATTATGAACTCTTGGAAGGCAGGAACTTTCTTTTGCCTCTTTTTGACTTCCCAGTGCCTAACACTATGTCAGGCATGTGTCTGTAGGGTTTTAGGTTCTAGAGAGGACATATTGGTAAGACTCAAAGGAATCTCTCATAATGAGGCCAAATTTCAACTATGTGAGTTTTAATGGCTAAAATCCATGGATATAAAGAGTACCTGCCATACATGAGAGGCCATAGGTCATTTCCTCTTCTTAGCACTCTAAGCTCCTCTTTAAGATTAAAATGAATTCTCATCTGCCATGTCAAAGATCTAAGACCTTTAGAAACATGACTTGAAGACAAGTGTCACTTATCCAAGGTTACACTAATGGTTAACTGGAAGTTACTTTCCAATTTGCTTCTGAGTCTAAGTTCTATGATATAAACTTTTTTTTTTTTTTATCTTCATTGGGTTTAGTAAAGTGTTCTTCATGTAGTAGGTGCTGAATAAATGTTTGTTGAATTGAAAGGGGTTATTACTTACTTTTAAGGGAGAATGTTAATCCTACCTGATAGGATTATAGATCTAGATGTAAAAGGGATCTAAGAACCAATTGACTGCTCAGACTTGACACTGATCCAAGGAGACTAATCATGTCATTTCTGTTAATCTATATATTCCCATTTCAGTCCCTTTCATTTATGGAACTCCTTATGCATGATTCAGGTAAAAGTTCATAAACACCAGGGAACCTTACTTTTAGTCTCAAATCCTGGATACTAGGTTGAGGCTCTTGCTTCTATTTTAGGGGAATCTCTCTTGCACCATTTATGTGATATTTGCAGAATTCAGGTTCTAAAGTTCATTGAATTATAATTCCCACTGTTGCAGCACAGTAAAGTTGTGCTGTGAAAATTATTTTCTTTTGATGTTTGGCAGAGTTTTATGGGTTGTCATGCCACTCTCTGGGATACACAGTATGGGTGGATGATTTGGGATTAGAGCTAAACAAGAAGAGCAGAGAGGGTTGGATTGCCTTTGCAAAATGGCAAAGCTCCTTTAATGACCCCAATCTTCCAAGAAATCCACAGTTCTTTAAAATAAAAAACTTTTCACTGGTATTGCTATATGCCAGTGAAATGTGATATGATGTAGATATATAATGATATAGTTGGAAAAAAAAGTAGAAATGAATATCAACTAGAAGAAAATGGAAGGGCTAATAATGGGTACTTCCCCATTTGAGGAACTAGGAAAAAGAATAGGAGTAATAGATATCATGAAAGAATTTGATAATAGAGAGATGAGTGGTTAGTTATGTGTTAAGGCCAAGAGAGTAAAAGTAAGCAGAGTGCTTCACTAGTACCCTTATTTATGTTAGGAGAAAGCGGAAAGAGCCTTCAACGCATTGGGTAGACCTACTGTGGAGAGTTTATAGGAAAGCAAAACCAAGTCACACAAAATAGGCATATGGATTACATTATTGGATTACATTACATCCTGTTTACATCACAGATGCATTTCAATATTTGAGTTTTAGCAAGAGTTATTGTTGTGGATTAGTTTTCTTTATTAGTACTTTGAGTTGCTGAAAAAGAAAATTGAAAATAATATTTTTAAAGTCAATTTTGCATTTCTTTTCTCATTTAAACCCTCTTAGTCGCTCAGAAGACAGAACAGGTATAATCCCATTTGGCAGATGAGGAAGCTGGGCCTCAGAGAGATTAAAATAGCAAGTTAAGGTAGAGATAAGAATGACTAAAATCACTAAAGTTATCAGAACCCTGGATTCTTTTTGTTTCCTCTCTGAGAAGTATCCTTGAAGATCCTGTACCTTTTTTTACACATTCCTAAAGCACACAAAAACATATACAGATGACTATTGTGTCTCCTGATCCATCACCAATATGATGCTCCTTTCTTAAAATATACATTCTTATTCTATTATGACTCAGATATTCAGGGTTGTGAATTAAATTGAATACTGGTACTGGAGTCAGGAAAAAAAAATTGTATCAGAATCCTGTCTGAACAAAAAATTAAAAGAATCCTATTTCTGATGCTATTAATGTGACTATAAACAAGTCATGTCTTTTCCCTGAGCCTTAGTTTCCTCATATATCTAATGAGAATCATAATGCCTATAATACTTAGCTTGCATGGTTGTATGGGTCAAAATGAGATCATATAAATATCTGCTAAATAAATCCCAGTTATTATTTTAGCTTTCCAGATGAATGGAATGGAACATTAGGTCTTCTACCTGAGAGCAGCTGGCTAAGGTTTAAATCAAAGTTTCTTAAACTGTGAGTTGTGATCCCATATGGGCTTTATGACAATGTGGGAGTTGCCAAATTATAATTTATTATCAGTAAATGTATACCTATTTTATATATGTACATAAACATTTGCATAAAAATTTATTGGGCAAAAATGGGTCATGAATAGAAAAACTTTAAGAAGCATAGGATTAAATTAATTCGAGTCCCTAAAGTCAGAGATGGAATTCTCAACGCAGTTATATTCCTTTCTCTCTTCAACCAGCATCCCTTTCTGAATCAAGATCACGCCAGCATTATGTGTATGTTCATATGTCCACATGAATGTTTATTGGTACTGAGAAATATTAGTTTCCTAAAGTTTCTATCAATCAGATTCTCTTAGTTGTTCAACTTAATCAGCAGCATTAAGTACCTATCAAATATAAGGTACTGTGCAAACAAAGCTCAGTGATTATTAGAACCTAGAACCTGCCTTAGAGGAGTTTATGGGATAGATATTATTAGAGACAGGGAAGCAGGGCATGACACAAGCATAAATACTCTACAGGTATATTTCATCAATATTTTCTTTTTTTTTCCAAACTTAATATTGGCCTGCTTATTGACCCTGCCACTTATCATGAAAGAATTGACGGTGTTGGGGGTGGGGAGAGAACCTAATTTAACAGATGATCTGCTACACAACCTTTGTTTGGCATGCTGCATTTATGTAGACTCTAAGAGGGCCATTTTCCACGCTATAGCTGCTAACTGTTAACCTTTTCAGTCCTACATGTCTATAAAGTCATTAATGTAGTGTATATAGGGGACACCATCTGTCCATTGGAAATGATCTGTTTTATATGGGGTATGTGCTTTGTCTTATATACTTCTCAGTTTATTCCTGGTGCTATAAAGTAGATAGCCAGTAGATGCTCCAGGCTGAGGTAAAATCAGCCAGTTCTGTACCCTAAAGATAATCTGTTTACACTGCACCTACTACTTTTAGTGAGTTGCAAATCTCTCTGTGCTTTTGACTATTCATGGTCTGGGTTATTGGGTCTCTGCGTGCTATAAAATCTTTTTTATCCAAAATTATAGCTCTGAATAGTCTCTCCAGCATTGCTCTCTTTAAGGGAGCAGTGTCCTTGTGTCAGTTTACTTAAGTTCTTTTCTCTAGTGATGATTAATAAAACAAAGGAACAACTACTTTGTGGGAAGCCTAACTTCTTTTGTATCCCTTCACACTCATCTAGAATTAGAGGCTTGCCAGAGGATCATTTTGGTATCAGGATGCTCGATGAGGAGTCTGATTTCCTTCAAGAGTCTCTGTCCTAGTGAGTTTTGTACTACTGACAATTGACCCATGTTTGTCAACTCAAAGTCCTCGCAACACAAGTTTTGTAAAACATTTCAGGGAACTTCCCTAAGTGGAACAAGAATTTGTGCAGTTGAGAGGGACCCTCCCAGGATTTTTCTCTAGATGCTATTAAGATATTTAAATTTGTTTCAGTCTTCCCAAGTAGAGTGATATCTCACATTTCAGGTTATCTGAGTCATCCTTCAAGGCCCAGTTCAAGTAAGACTTCTTTGCTGTTGGGCCCCAGGGCTCTTTCCCTTTGTGAAATCCCATGGTACTTATTGTATGTACTACCCATCTGCTAGCCCACAGTAACATAAGGAGTAGAATGCTTGGTTTGTATCTAAAAATCTTGAGATCAATTTCCACTTGGTATTGATGTAATCTTGGGCAAGTCACTTCATCTCTCTCGACCTCAGTTTCCCCATATATAAAAGGAGGAGGTTAGATTAGATGTCCTCTAAGGTCTCTTTAATCAGGCTTTTTAAAAAAGCTTTTTGAGCATCCTCTCTCTTAAACATCAGAAGTCATCAGGGAGTGTCTGGCTCTAACTCTGCAGGCAGGGAAGAGGAGGCCCTCAGCTCAGGGGTACAGTTTGATCTTCCCTTTGTCTGACAGAATGTTTTCTGGAGTTGCTTTGAAAACTAGGAGATAAGGCGAGTTTTAAGGAGAGAAGATACCATAAATGGTAAGGGGCAATATTTGCTTGAGTTAGGTCTTGCACCCTCAGGAGTTAGGACTGAGGGGCCTGATCTTGTGAATATGCGGCTGGGTTATATACAGCAGGCCATTAAAGTATGTTAACAATGGTATCAGCTCTGTTCAAAACTCAGCTCTTTTGTATATAAACATGGTGAAGTTCTGTAGCTGCAAGTGTCCAAGCTCTTGACATGGCTGAAAGGGGAGGGTGTGTAGCTGTTCAAGACTGCAACAGCAGCAGCTCCACTAATGGCTATCTATTGACTTTAGTTACATCAGGAGCTAAATATAACCATTCAGTAACAGACTCAGGATTGCATCTAATAACTAGGACGGAATGTGCTCTTCAGATGGGCAGATTTCTTAGCTTGTTTCTCTACAGATGCTCCTTCAATATTAATGCAGCCTTTTGTCTTCTTTCTCTTTCCCTCCTCCTATCGCTTCCAGATGGTTTTTCTCACCTTCTTCCCCTTCTCTAGATCTCAGTTTACTCATCGATACAGTAAAAGAATTGGACTTCTTAAATGATTGTCTTTTTTTCTTCATCTCCTCATAGCTTTTGTTGCCTGTTTTTTCTCTACTTTCTTTCCCCTGTTTTTCTCTTTATCTCCTCACTTCTCTTTCAAAATATTTTTACTGCTAATTACTAGTTTTTCAGGGAAAAAAAAAGATTCTTTGAATTTTAGGTCTGCCTTTCCACCTCCCCCCCCCCACTTCCTTTTAGTGGGGATGGATGTTAATAGCTAAGTTTATTAGGTAAAGGTAGGGGAGAGAATGTTGGGAAATCATATTACGGCACCAAATGTTTTTTAACTTTTTTTTTTCCTCCTAAATCAATGATACTGACAAAAAAAGTGAGAGAATGGATCTGAAATTTGCTTTAGGAATGAGTGGATTGGGAAATAAAATGCTTACAATCATCATTGCCATCTTTGCAAACCTACCCAGTTGCCCAGAGTATGAGATTATAAGAAGACAAGTCATTACTAAGAATGCTGATACACCTGAATCAAATTAAAAAGAAGAGCTAGTGTAGACACTCTGGGACCTACTATTCCTTTTAGAGTGAATGTCATTGTGCAAATGTTTGTTTATGTTTGCATAAAGATATGATTATCTCATTCAGGGAATATATTAAGCAAAAGAACAAATGAGTTGGTTAGTGCTATTGAAGCCCAAATGGCAGGGTTTTTTAATATACTGGTTTAAGTTCATATGTGCTTCACTTTATAAAATTATTGTGGGTTGTTTTTTAGAAGGAGTGAGAGGAGAAATGTGGGGTAGAAGGAGAAGACCCCCGATCTATGATTTCATCTGTGAAGGAAATTTTGGATAAACTCCCTCTACTGATGAATCTAAGGGGAGAGATATGGGAGGGAAAAGGAACAAATATTTATTAAGGACCAACTTATGTGCCAGACATAGTACTTTACACATAAGATTTCATTTGATCCTGACAAAAACCCTGGGAAGTAGGTACTATTATTATTATCATCTCCATTTTACAGTTGAGGAGATGTATAAACTGAGACTTACTTAGTCATATACCTAGTAAGTATCTGAGACTGCATTTGAACTCAGATTTTCCTGCCTTCAGGCTCAGTACCATATTTTCTGCACCAACCTAGCTACCCCTTCTTCTGACTAAGCATTCCCTCTCATGAAATGGTTGTTATAAAAATAAAGTTGTATAAATTGAATTTCAAGTATATTCATGTTAAGAGCAATAAGATACTTACGATTTATGGAAGACTTTTTGAGGTATCATTTTATAAAACAAATAAGAGACTCATAATTTAACTATCTATAATAGAATTCCATATAGCAAGCTTTCATATAATTGGAACACCTGTTTCATTGATGGACCTCCAAGCAAATTATTCATTCATTCTATTCCTCCATGAGGGGAGTGGCTAAAGGTCAAAAGAAATCTGAAACCAAATAACATTGATCTTCTAGCTAAAAGTTCACATAACACAGAATGTTCAAGCTGGAGATGCATCTTGCTCAATGCCCTGTCCCCATTTTACAGAAGAGGAAACCCAGAGAAGTCATAGAATCATACTTTTAGAGCAAGAAGGGACTTCTCTTTTCTCTGAACTGATTTCTTTCTAGTTTATTCCATATAACTTGCCTTTGATTATATACTTATTTGCATCAGGAATATATATCTTATATCCCAAGCTAATTAGTAAACTCTTTGAAAGTAGAAACTGCACCAGGGCTTTGAAATCTCTTCCAGCTCCATATCTATGTATTTCTTCCCTTACAAATTTAGGAGAGTTGAACTCCATTCATAAATCATACATTACAGACTCTTAGGTCTAGAAGAGACCTAAGAGATTACTTAGTTCAACCACTTTATTTGACAGATGAATAAATTGAGGACCATTATTACAAGGAAAAGAGAAAACATATTCCTATCCACAACCTTACACTCTAATGGAAAAGAAGAGACACCACATGGAAGTCAAAGAAATTATAAAAAGCAAGTGATGATTTAGGTATACATTTATAAATAAATGTTTATACACATATGTGAATATGTATAAATGGTATATGATTGGTAGAAGAAGCAACATCATATGGTAGAGACATTCTATAAAATCCTCTATGTGTATTTTGTAAGTGTATTTGTATGGTTATAGATCTATGGTTCCACAGAGGCAACATAGGATTGTTGACAGAGGATCAACCTTGAAATCAGGAAATTCTGTGTTCAAGTTCTACCATTAAGGTATCAGGGTTGTCACTCTGGATAATTACTAAGTCTCTGAGGATTGCAAAGAATTGCAGAGAGAATAAGACTGAATTAAAGATTAGTGACTGATTTGCTGCAGTGAAAAGAGTTACTAATAGTGATGAGACCACAGGCTTGGACTAAAAAAAAACAAAAACAAACAAACAAACAAACAAACAAACAAAACTAAGCCAAATATAAAAGGAGGAAAGAGGGAGAGAGAGCCTCTTTGTATAGATTCAGAGATATACATAAGTATGGTATATACTCACAAATACAATTATATGAAAAATATATGAATTCATATATATAATATATATGAAAAATATATATAAATGTATATGTGTAATTTTTACATATATTATGAAGTATATATGAATATATGTATATATATGTGTATAAATATAAATAAATTATCTGAACATTTTTTAAAATGTAGGCATATTAATAATTAAGGCAAACACTTCCACTTTCAGCCAATAGGAGTTATTCTGAGTTATTCTTATTTTCTCTCATTTTCTAAAGGGAAATAGTGGTTTGAACCTTCCCATCACTGAAATATATGTATGAGTGTGTGCATGTATGTGTTGGGTAGCTTAAGGTGGAGACAGAGTAGCTATGTAAACTCAGTGGCTAGAGCACTGGGCTTAAAGTCAGGTAATCTTTGTGAGTTCAAATTTAGCCTCAAAAACTTATTAGCTGTGTGTGTGATCCTGGGCAAGTCACTTATTCCTGTTTGTTTTGGATTCTTTATCTATAAAATGAAGTAGAGAAGAAAATAGCAGGCTACTCCAGTATTTTTGCCAAGAAAACCCTAAATGGTGTCATGGAGAGGTGAGTATAATTGAAATGACTGAACAACAACAAAGTACTGAAATAGAGCTCTACTTGTCTATTTACTTGGGAGACATTGAACTAGAAGTAGAGATGGTCATTCCAGTTCATGCTGAGTTCCTGAAAGAAGGTTGCAGCACAAGCAGTTGAAGTGATCATTTCTTACACAACCTATCTACAAGATAGTATATATTTGGCAAATGTATTATGAAAATTGCATCCAAACCTCTGTTTTTTTCTCAGCCTTCCCTTTATATTTCTCCTTTTTTTTTCTCTTTTGCTGAATTAAGATGTGAAAGTATGGGTTTGTTTTAAAATGAAGAAAGTGTTTTTTTGGTGACAAAGGAAAATAGCAAGGCTTGAGTAAATAAAATATGTAATGTGTTGTGCGGGGGGAGTGGAGAGGAGAGAGAGAGAGGAGGGGGGTAAACTTTTTTTTGAGTGAATGGATAGGCATATGGATAAAGTCATCGCTGTCCAGCTTTATTTTTTGTTGAACCTTTTGATTCTTCCTTCTGCTTTGGAATGATCATTCCTGCTTTGTTCTTTCTTTCTATGAAGAATAATTTGTTTACTTTTTGGAGTGATTACAAAATCCTTTTTCCTGATCTCATCTTTATATCCTCTCTCTGAATAACACTCTTTTGATTTGCCTTCTTTATTGAAATGCTGTTCTAAGAAGTGTGTGTATGCATATGTGTGTGTGTGTTTCAGAAATAAGGCTGAGATAAAGATAATATCTGTCTATAGTTTTTGAGATCCTTATCTGAATTTCCTTACCTATGTGACTAATATTAGCACTTCAATTCAATATCACCAAGAATATGAACTTATGTGGTTTCTTTTCATGGTGGTATTGTGCCTTCTTTTTTTTGCTGGGGTATTTACAGTTGTGAAACATTTAATCAGTGGTTGTTCAAACTGGAAAGATACTCTACAGGTACTCTAAAATAAATTTGCTGAATACTTACTTGGCTATTACTGTAGGAAATGGTGTTTCAGCCCTGTCAAATGCTACATATTAGTTAATCAATGAGTCTATCAATAAGCATGTATTAATTGCCTACTATGTAATAGGCACTGTGCTGGATTCTATGGATATAGAACCAAAGAGCAAAATAATGCTTTCCTCTTGAGAGGGCTCAAGTTCCCCAAAGAGTCTTCTCTGACTAGTCATGGCTAGCACTAAATTTCTCTGTTTATTTTGCAGAAAGTTTGACTTATTTCTCCTATTCTACAACCAATTCAAGGAGAGAGGCAATGTGGCAATGCCTTCTAGTTCTCTATCTCCCACAGTACTTAGTATAAAACTAGTGCTTAATATACACATAATAAGGCGATACCATACATCCTAAAGCCAGTTTATAATACCAATAAGTTTCATACCTTGATGTTTTTAATCATTGGGAATGCCTCTTTGATTGATTGACAGAATTAATTAGCCAACCATAAATGTAAGCTAAGTGGGAACAAATACTTATTTTTGGAGGAGGGGAGTACCATGATCCATGTACCCAAATCAGATGCAATATATAGGACATGCATTGAGATCAGTAAAAGAATGATCAAGAAGAACTTCTAGCAGCAAGGCAGTCAAGCATTGAGAATGCCTTGAAGTGGCAAACCATTTGCACCAAAAACCACAAAAAGATAAGGAGTTAGGAAAGAGAAATCTCATGTACTTTCCCCCTCCCTGAATCCTCTGATCTTTTTCAGATTATTGAACGACTAGACTAGTAACAACCAATTCATCTAGCTAAGAAGAAGATTAAGAAGACAAACTAGAAACACAGAGGAAAGGCATCTTTAAGAAGTATGATATCAGTGAGGGAAGAAGTACATCTCTAACCTTTGTATAACCCTGAGCAGATCCTAACAGAGAGCAACACTTGAAGGGAACTTCACTGGGACTTCACTCATAGAAAAAAGGACTTCCATCAAACACTAACTGTGAACTACTATGTATACACTAATTTTTAACCCACTTTCTCCTGAATTCTATATATAATCTTGGGAAAATTTTACTGATTTTGGTGCTTTGTACCCAACTGCTCTTATAATAATAACATCTTAATGAATGTTCCTATCCAAAATCTAGTTAAGTATGGCTGGATAATTGATAATCAGTATGGAGCATATAAAGCAGAGAGACTCAAGAGTGATAGTAGTAAAATGCCATCTTCTATTACCTTTCAGATTTTGCTCCCATGACTTGAAGGGGATAAAAAAAATTATTATTTATTTTCTGGGACCCATCAGCAAGTTCTAGAGGACATTGGGAGTATGAGCCAGGAGGAGGTGCTGCATACACCTATTAATAGAGATTCAGTCTAGTACGTACTAAATACAAAAGAAATGTTGTTTAACGAACCCTTCCATCCCAAATCTTTGCTTTCTTGTATAATACTTATATTTTTCACATTCAAAGTATATTTTCTTTTCCCTCCTAAGTATCTTCCCTGCAAAGATATTTTTAAGGATCTAAACCACTGAAAACTGTTCTAAGTGTATTTTACTTTTTTTAGATCTACTTTTTAAAAATAATCATACACCCTCATAGAAGCATTTCCATTCATTCCGGTGTGTGCTGGCTTTGTTTTGCTTTTCTAGTTTCAGGCCAAGAGTCCTCATGTTTTCATTTTGACGGCCAAACAAACTCAGTTATGTTAATAACATATATTCTCTGGGATACTGTCAGCATCTTATCATTTTCTAGTTATTTTCTCCAGACCTAATGCTTTCCTTAATTAAATTATCAGTCATTCTTGATGTCTAAAAAGAGGAAAGGGGTTACTTTACTATTAAATACCTTTCAGATGAGTGAAGTTGAAGAGCCCTCTTGGAATTCCACAACAGTTAAGAGTGGTTGTGCTACTCCTGCAACCTCCCACCCATCTGGGCTTGGGGACCCTGAATCAGGAACTATCACAGGTAGGAGCTTGTTCCTGAGCATTAAGAAAGATCACACTTTTCTCTCCAAGTGATCACGAACTTATCTAGTTGCTCTCACTTTATTTGTGAATTGGAGAATTTGTGGCCCATTTGGTCAGCTATAGTAGTAAACATGGTAGCAGAATCATTTCTGGATCATCTTGGTTAGTATAGTAGTAAAGATCTTGATTTGATCTTTGATTTTTATGACTTTGGGTAAGTCTTCTAGGCCTCAGTTCCCACATATATAAAATGTGGGAATTGAATTAATTGAAATTGGAAAAAAAATCAGTGAAATTGTAGTGATACACACCATATACTTGTACTTCATTCAGATTAATTCAATTCACCAAATATTTATTAAGTAACTACTGTTTGCCAGGCAGTGTGTGATGCATTGGGGAAACAATGACAAACATCAAGATATATTCATTCTGTGAAAATTCCTATAGGAAATGCTTTTGTTCATTTCCTAAGGTTATTCTTTGAGCTGATCATTCTTGTCACCAAAAATGTTTTTCAAAACTCAAGTCCAGTTAATTTTCAGTTATATATGCTTTTGAAGTATAAAAGTGACACTAGTAATACAAAAGAAGTAGATACTTCAAAGTTCTTTGTTTGGGACTTTGACATGCACTCCAAACACGTTTGTGATAATAATTATATATGAAGGAGAAAACAGTGTGGTTGGGCCAGTGAGTGAAAGTTGTCTGGTGTGGAGAAAGTTGAGTGTTAAGAAAATTCGAGATTTTGTTTTAAAACTGTGTTCATGTGGGATCACTATGATGTATTGACTTCTTCTCTATCCCATTTTAGTGGGCATTCAATATGTTTTTGGTAAATTGAAATGAATTCAGAAAAAAAAAGGAAATCGGGGAAGCTTCCTGGAGGAGATGACACTTTTTTATTAGGCCTTGAAAGATCAGCATAATATCAATAAATGGAGATAATGGGGAGGCTATTTTAGGAGTTTCAAGAATCATTTATTAAAAGTTAATTTATGCAAGGTATCTGCATTCTAAGTCTAAGGAATAATATGAACAATGTACCAAAAACCACTATTGGTGGAATATGAAGAACTTGAGAAAGAATAAAGCCAAGCTGGAGTCATCAACTCTTGTAGAGCTCTATGGACCATGCTTCCATAGTCATTTTGTTTTATTGGAAATTGCTACGATGAATTATATGATTTCTCATATGTCAAAAGAATTCTTGAATGGAGAAAAAAATTCTACTTCCTAGTATCTCTAAATTATGAGTTCCTATATCCTTCCTATCACAGATAGGAAAAGAAAGGTGCCAGGTTGAGGGTAGAAAAAGTCAAAAATTTAATATTAGTTGTCATCTCCCATTGAAGATTAGTTAAAAAGGAATGCAAAGCATCTCTAAAGTGATGTAAGCCAGTGGGAAAATAGGAATCATTCTATAAAAATGAAAATGCATGAAATTTTCTATAAACACACCTGCTCTTGTGTTGATATGGATTATTTCCTTATAGTAGTAAGTGAATTTTCTTTTCCAGTGGAAAAAATCCCATTGCCCTTGACTCTCTTGCCTTTACCCCCTCCATGCCTTGCAGCATCCATATTTTCCCCTCACCACCTCTCCTTCCCCTTTCCCTCTTCTCCTTCCCTTCCTTCCCCTTTCATCCTCCCAATCCATTTCCCTTCTTTCCCCCTTCCCTTTTCTACTCTCTTTCCTTTTTATTTTATTTCTTTCTCTTTTTTCCTCTCCCTGTCCCTTTCCCCATTTTCTCCTTCTCTCCTTTATTTCATTTCCTTCCTCTGTGTGTGTATATGTGTGAAAGAGAGAGACAGAGAGACAGAGAAAGAGACAGAGAGACAGACAGAGATTCAGAGAGACAGAGAGAGATATTATGGAAGAATGGAGGCCAGGGTTCGAGTCCCATCTGTTGTCACTTACTGTGTAACTTTGGGCAAATTACTTCATCTCTCCAAATTTAATCATGCATTGTTCCATTCACCTATTGATTTATTAGGCAATATACTAGAATTGAGTTAGGAAGCCTGAGTTTGGATCATAGTTCAGACAATTTCTAGTTTACAAAGATGAAAAAACAAATTTATTGGTCTTAGACTTCAGTTTGTCATCTGTAAAATGAAGATGATAATACTAGCATTATTAATGTCATCAGACTGCTGTGTTAATCATTAAGCATTTTCTGTATAAAGAAAACATTTTGCAGAGAACTTTGCCTGGAAAACATTGGAAGATTCTACATTATAGTAAACTCTATAAAAATAAGGAATTATCTTAATTATCTTTGTATCTCCCCTAGCATCCAGCAGAATGCTTTATATATTTTAACCACTTAATACAGAGGCCATTAAAACTTTTTTTGTGTTTCTTGTACACCTTTGGACCAGATCCATTCTTAAAATAATATTTTTAAATACATAAAATGCATCAAATTACAAAGAAAATAAATTATATTGAAATACAATTATCAAAAATAGTTCTTAAGAAAGATTGTAGACCCCAGATTAAGAATCTCCGACTTAATAGATACATGTTGAATGGATGAATAAATGGAATAAAAATGAATAAAACATGGTCTTGTGAAATTAGGTCTTTGGGTTAGATGATAGTTAGATATCCTAGATACCCTTTCCAGTACTAGCATTCTCTGATTCTACAGCAGAATGAACAGTGGAGTTATTCCTTAAGCTAGTGGGAAGGGACAGAATTAAGATGTTCTATTTTTTTATTATGTTTAACATATATTGACTCTTGCCATCTAGGAGAGGGAGTAAGGAGAAGGGGGAGAAAATTAGACCACAAGGTTTTGCAAGGGTCAATGTTGAAAAATTATCCATGCATATGTTTTGAAAATAAAAGGCCTTAATAAAAAAAAAAGTTTTAAAAAAGGAATTAAGATTTTCATTATAATCAGTTTCATTTGATTCTGGTATGGCCATTATGTTTGGGGGAAGCATGACTTGGCTTATGTAAGATTTGCTTTTATTTTATTGGTTTCAATGGATAACTGGAATAGGATAAAATATCTAATTTTGTGGTATTTTTTACTATACAGCTTATTGTATATATTAATTCTCATCTGAACTTTTCATCATAGTAGGAATAGGTAGTACAAGTATTGTGACTATTTTGTAAATGAATAAAATGAAGGCCAAGTTAAAACCGACTAAGTAAGTTGTTAAGACTATATGTTTACTAAATGGTAGGTCCAAAAATCTTGTGTTTAAATTTAGCCTTTGCTATTTAGTATCTTGTGTGATTTTGAACAAGTCATTTAAGATTCCTGGACTTCAGTTTATTAATTTGTAGAATAAACAATGGGAAAGAATGAATGTTAAAGTCCCTTTCCATCTCTAGATTCTATGAGGCCTTTGTTTTTTTAGAATGACACAATCTGGTGGCATCCTAGTGATCCTTTCTAATCCGAAGGCTGTGAAATTTGGTGTAAGAATCTAGAAATGGCAGTAATATGAGAGTATGTTACAAATTTCACTTCATTTGAATGGAATCAAGTCAGCCTTGATAGCATCCCATTCCCTTTCCCCAGGTAGAATTATGAAAAAAATCAAACATGGATGAATGTAGAAATTGCCAATTGGTATCTACTATTCCCCACCTTTTCCTATTTAATAATTAAGTTCCTCTGGCTTCTGATAAGTACCTACTGAATACAAGTAATTGGAAGAGATGTTAACTATTCAAATATTTGTGGCCTAGTCAATTTTTTGTGTTAGTTTACAAAGTTTACTTAAACTTTCTTTGAAGTGTAAAATTATTTTCCCTCCTTCTACATAATTTGCTTGCTTCTCTACCCCCTAAAGGCTGTGTGTATAGAGTCTACTTTATCAAGCAGAGCAGGTGTTGAGGGAATAAAATGTTCACCATGTCTGCTGAATAGATTGTGAAGTGATAGGCCCTATGGAATAATGGAGATGGAAAGCTAGTCTTACAAAAAAGATTTCTGCCTGAGTTGCAAATAAAATCTTTGCATTGACATGTTATGTCAGCCTCTGGACCCTAAGTATATTTCTAGGCATTTTGTTTCTTTTTTTCTTCCTTACTAACATGAACAAGATTAAAGCAAGAAGGTGGCTTGTGCCCCCACACAGCTTGAAAATCATCCTCTGCTCCCTCCATGTTTCTCAGAAAGGCCTCCAGTCACAATTTGTCAGCTTGGTGTTCCTGATAGAGATGTGCATTCTTGGGATGGCAGGCCCAAGTACCAGCAGGAAGAGCAAACTGGTCTGCTTTTCATGCTCTGTAGCCTCGGCATGGCAGTTTCCTCTGAGCTAGACAGCTGGGCGGCTCACCAAAGAACAACAGCTTGATTGCCCATCCTTTCAAAAATGGGCTCAGGAACTACTGATTATGGAAATTATTGCTTGAGATCACTCAATAAAAGTTGTTCCTATACACATTTCAACAGATACTTATTTAATAATTGCTATATGCCATGGCTAATATTGGTGGGGAGCAAAAAGAGCTGTTGTAATGTAGTTTGATAGCAATAATCTTGGAATTAGAAGGCTTAGGGTCCAATCTAATTCTTACTTACTACCTTTGTTGATGTATATCAAATTGCTTTATTTCTCCAGACCCTCTTTTTTTTCTTCTTTGTAAAATAAGAAGGTTGGACTTGAACTCTTGGGCTTTTCCTAGTTCTAATAGTTTGCATTTCTAACTATAATGTTTCTTTTTTTCAAGCCATTTATGATGTTGTTGGGGGCAACATAGCTATGCACATAAAATGCTTAAAGACATCGATATTTTAGAACTGGAATGCACTTGAGAGAAGAGTCCAGCTCTTTAATTTCATGATTTTTGGTTGATGTGATGCATGTTTATAAGGGATTCTAGTATTCAAATTGTCTAGATTCTTCAGACCCCTCAACCTATCTCTCAAGATAGTACAAAGTCAATTCTAAATCAATTTAAGTTTCGCTTCAATTCTATATTATTCTGTTCTGTGCTTTTTCTGATTATCTTATATATATCAAGCATTTCACTAAATACTATGGGGAATGTATGTAGAAAAAACAGTTGTTATTAAATAGGATTTTGTACTGTAACAAGAGACAAGACTAACATGTGAATCATAAGGTTAAAAGCTGTGAGGAATCTCAAAATATCTGTAATCTAATTCTGCCTTATTGCAGATAAATAAATTAGGGTTCAAAGAAGTCAGAGAAGTTACTCATGATTATGCTGGCTTATAAGAACCATAAAAATACATATTATAGATAACTTTATATATGTTATATAATATGCATTCTAATACAATTTCCATTTTCTCTCTCTCTCTCTCTGTTTCTCTCTCTCTGTGTGTTTCTCCCTGTCTCTGTGTTTGTGTGTCTCTCTCTGTGTCTCTCTCTCTGTGTCTCTCTCTCATGGTTTTAAATGGATAATTCAGCGAGAGAAATACAGAAAGAGAGGCAGAGTGAGAGAGATGTCTCATCTGGGAGTTCCTCATACCAAAGAAATCACAAAACTATGATATTTAAAGAATAATATATTTATATTCTTTATTATTATGTATATATAATATCAGTGATATTGTCTAATAACAACTGTGCTATTAATGGATGAGAAGTATTAACTATAGCAACTACTTTCCCTTATTCCATCTAAATTGCTCTCTGTCCTGTACTCATTTTATATTTAGTTTTAAAAACTGATGTTGATAAATCATAGGACACTGTTCACCCTATACTCAATCAAAAGGCATTTATCAAGTACCTACTGTGTGCCAGGTACTGTGACTAACTGCTTTACTCTCTGTAAAGTCCAGTAATTGGAAAAATACTTAGTTCTGTCTACTTACTGGCTCTTGTCTGGCTCTTGGAAAAAAAAAAAACTTATAGAATCCCAATTTTTGTAAACAGGGTGCTGTCCTTTACAACTAACTTTTCAATTTTGCCTTGGAGCTTCATTTCTGATTGATCTCTATGGGTACCTAAGACTTGGTCTGTTTCCTTCCATTTTTCTATGTAGTTATGGGCCATTAGATAAATGTTGAAATTCACTAGGGGTGCTAGCATTTAAAGAAAAGTTGCAGAGAGTTCTTTGATGAAGTGAAAATAATTTGTGTAACGTGATTAATCTATTTTTGCAAGATCAAATTGTCCATATCAACTTTGCTAAATGTGGAACTTAACTCTATGCTTTTTGAGGGGATCAGAGCAGTATTCTTAATTTCTGGAGCATCATTATCTTTTGAGCTTTCTTCATTTAGAGCTTAGCTTGCTCCCTGAAGAGAACCTTCTGTTCTATGTCTTCAGTGACAACATTGCTATTGAACTGTCAGTTGATTATGTCATAATATAAAAAGCAATGATTCTGTATTAAGAAAAACTGGGTTCATCCCACCTCTGATCTTACTTCCTAATGTGTGGCTTTGAAAAAAATTTTTCACATTTTTTTTTCATTTAAAAAAAGACTTCATATCACATTCTTGAGCCTCAGTTTCTTCATTTGTAAAATGAGAGGACTGATTAGATGACCTCTGAAATCCCTTCTAATGGTTACTGTAATGCTTACTTAAGTTTGATTGCCTCCCTAACAACCCTCTGACAATCTGTTCTCTAAGTGTGTGGCTGGAGTACATTTGAAATCTTAATCTTTTCAGTGGCTCAAGCTAGAAAATGACAACTTGAATTTTGTTGTTTTAACGTTAGTTCGTATCATTCTGATTATTCCTTTTAGCCATCCTAGAACCTTCTCATATTTGTTTAAAACTTTTTTTCCCCCTTAATCTTCACTAACTGGGAATGCTTTCAATCCCCTTTCTTATTCTGGATTCCTAATGGATGACTAGAGGAGCTATCTTCAGGCCTTGCTTAGTGACTCAGTCAACCTGAGGATCATATCTACAAAATGCAGAGAAATAGGGAGGCAACCAAGGAAAGGAGGTGTTTAAGTCAGTGATTCAAAGAAACAGCTAAACTTAGTTTCTTAGGATGACTGCCCACTTTTATCTGAGGGAGAGATATAAATTTTTTCATTCCCTATGCTTCTCTACAAGAAAATCCAGTTAACCTCAAACAATCTATTTAATGATAGGAAGGCCTCTTGTACCTTTAGCCATTGTGTGTGTGTGTTTGTGTATGTGTGTGTATACATAAATAATTTATATAGAATCTTCAAATAGGCTTTTATCTTCTGTTATAATAATAATAATAACAATAGATAAACTAAATGGCATTTATCATATACCAGGCATTGTGTTAAGTGCTTTACAATTATTATGTAATTGATCTTTACAACAACCCTGGGAAGTAGGTGTTATTATCATCCTGATTTTACAGATGGGAAAACTGAAGCAAACAGAAGTTAAGTGACTTGCCTGATGTCATAGATTTAGTAAGTGTCTCGTTTCTATATTTGAACTTAGGTCTTTCTGACTCCAAGCCAGTGCCTTGGAACCCAAGAAATTATTCAGTCTTCAGTGATGATAAAACTCGTACATTCTCATATCTGTGTCTTTATTTCTGCCATCCAGTGTCTTTCTTCTTTCTCATCCTTCTTCTTCAGACATACAAAAAAGCTTCTTTTAATCATACCCTTCCTTCCAAGTCTACTTTTTCTAACAAGTCTTCAGCAACCATTCAAACCTTCTGATAAAGTAGCCCACAGACCAGAGATCATCATTCCTCTTAATCCCTCACTGTCAGCCCCATACCTTTGGGACATAGGTTGTTATTTAAGGTAGGCAAAGCTTAGGATGGTTAGCCTGCTGTTCTGTGAGAGATATAAGGTTGACAGGAAATCAAAGAACAGAAAGATCTGTTGTATTAGATCTTTTCACCCATTTCATGGCCAGGTTAAGTGATTTAACTCTTTCTGGTTTGGATTAACACAAAGAGACAGAGAGACAGCTGGATTGGGGGGGGGGGGGGAGGCGGGCAGAGAGTGGGACTTTTTTTTGATAAGCAGAGCAGCCTGGACAATACATTCTAGACCCTGCCTTTTTTTTTTTCCTGGGCTTTTTCTGGGCTTCAACAAGTATTCACTAAATACTTGTTGGATTGAATTGTCTTTATGTTGCTGAACAGCCTCAATGGCTTTGAAATCCCCTGGCTTTGAAATTGACGAAAGAGCTTCTCAGGAGGCAGATCTTTGCAAAACAGACACCTGCTGTGGGGTGGCAGACAGACTCGGAGTCTGGGGCTTTCTTTCTATTTGGCTTTCCCAGAAGGAATCGTTCTGTATTAAAGAGGGAAAGTTTGGATAGGGGGAGCCCAAAAAGCCCACTTCCTCGGCTGTCCCACATTGTCATGGCTCCTGAAAGTCCATTTCTCACCACAACCTTGTTATACTGTGAGCAAGTCATTTCATCTTGGGGTGGGGGTGGGGGCTCCTGTTTTTGTATCCGTGAAATCAGGTGATGGAATCTTTGAGGACTGAGGAAATCTAAAGTTCCCTGATTCCAGACTTAGGGAAATGCATCGTGACACATAACCTGTAATCTCTGCTTCCAGGGAGCCGTAAACTAGTGGATCACCTGAACTAGGGATATTTGAGTTGCATTAGGCTTAGACATGATCGAGTGCACACATTATGTCTGGCTCAGTATGCTAAAGGCCTTAGAGCAGAGGGCTATCAAGTTACCAAAGAAGAGGTGAACTAACCCATATCAAAAAAGAGCAAATTAAAACTTATGTGATGAACAGAATTGGGATTGGATTTACATGTGGTTACTGGGATTCATGTGTAGGTAAGATTAATCTCAAATTCAAACCAAATCAAAACATTAAAACCCCCCACCAAAATAGTTCATTCCAATGATCCTACTTCAAGGGAAGAGGGAATATGATTAGATATTGGTGGGGGGAGTGACAGATCATCTCAGTTCATTTCCCATATAATACTTACAAAGTGCTTATTTAGGGCAGTGTCTGGCATATAGGAAGTACTTAATAAATGCTTATTCCCTTCAATTCTTTTCTTCCCTAAACCATTTAACCAAAACTGACTTCTATACACAGGAGGTGTCTCTCTTATCTTTTCTGATTTTAGAAATATTGGAACACATACTCAGCAAAAAGATGCCGGGGAATCCCAGAACATTTATCAGAGTGAGGTTATCTGTGTGGCCTGGGAGAATTTATCTCCTAAACAATCTTAGTTTCTTAGGTCACAGCTAGCAGCATGAGAGTAAGATGAACATTCCTAGCTGGAGGATTGTTGAAGAGAGGGGTAACATCTGATCTAACATATATTCAGTTGAATTTATTTTGTTAAGCATTTATTGAGTACTTTCTTATGTGTGGAATGCCACATGCAAAGTCAAAAGCAAAAGCAACTGTGGAAGAGTTAACATTCTTTTGGAGGCTAATTACATAGATATAGAAAATTTAATACAAAATGTATACAAAGTATTTACCAAGAGAGAACACTAGCAACTGAGGTATTTTGATCAGTTTACTACTAGTCTTGTACTAGAAAGTGAGTGGAGAGAATCTCTCCACCTCTAGTCTGAATTATTGCAACGGTTTCCTAATTAGATTCCCTCAAGTTTTCCATTTTGCTATTCATTCTCTACAATGCTGCCATAGTGATATTAAATGAGCACAAGTCTGAAAGACTTCCCAACTTAAAAAATAAACAAACCCCAAACCAAAAACAAACAAAACAGAATAAAGAAACCTCAGTTCGTTTTCCTTTCTATTGTTTCTAGAATAAAACTGAAAAAAAAAATCTCCATTTTAATCCATAGGATTAAAATCTCATAATTTGAATTCGGCCTACTGTTCCAAATTTCTTATACATTTCTCCTCTTTATAAACTCTTGATTCCTGCCAAACTGATCTTCTTAATTTTCTTCCCAAATGACACTCCATCTCTCTTGAATGCAATTCTCCTATCTTACCTCTACTTAGTAGAAATATAAACGTCTTACTTGAGTTTTTTACTGATTGTCTTGGCCAAGGATTCTTACTCTGAAATCTGTGAGCTTGTTTTTGTTTTTAAGATTTTACTAACTATTTCAAAGAGAATTGATTTTCTTTGGAATTCTATGCATTTTATTTTTTGGATTATTTTGAGAAGGTATCTGTTCATAGATTCCACCAGATTACCAACACAGAAAAAAAATTAAGACAATTTCTCTAGCTGCTACCTTCACAGATTACCTTGTGTATATTTAGTATATCTGTTGTATATGCATACTTGTATATCCTGAGGAGTTGTAAGCAACTTGAGAGAAGAGGCTATTTGATATATATATGTATGTATGTATATATATATCTCCAACCCTTGTCACATAGGAGATGCTCAATGAATGCTTTTGATTGACTGATTAAATAAAGAAAGTACCAAAAATGAGCTGATGCAATTGTTGCTTTAAGCAGCTTCTACCCACTTGGAGAGACAAGGCATATGTACATGGGATAATTAGAGATCTGTACAAGAGAAAACACATAGTCAAGTGTTGAAATTAAATATCGGCAAGTTCTAAAATGGATGATACAGCCAGGAAATATCCTGGGTGGTCAGGAAGAGAAGGGGAGTGAGGTCTTTTGTCTCTGGAGCTATGGATAAGGTAGAAGTGCTAAAGCCTCTCCCCACAAGGGATGACAGGGAGAACAGAAAAAAAAAAGGCAAGATTCATGGGGTGGGCTGAAGGTTAACTATCTCTTGTCTGTAACCATGGCTCTCCTACATCTTTGAAATTACACCCCAATTAGATTCCTTTTTCTACTTCTCTACATTCCCTTTTTCTCCCTCCCTTCCTTCTATTACTTCTTTCTCCTCATGTCTTCAGTGGCAGACTTCTGATCAAATATTTTGTATATGTTTGGAGTTTACTTCAAAAGGAAGTGGCCTGAGATTATTTGGTCAAAAGATGTGAGGCTGTTTATCAGACCAGATAATAAATCAGGCCTTTTGCCTCCTGCCAGAGGCAAGGAAGCAAAGGGGGGATGTGAAGAGTGAAGGAAGTGGGACAGTAATGGTGAAATTCTTCTTTCTCAAAAGGTCACAGAGGCCATGCTCTAGTATAGAAAGGACAGATCATAAATTTAGTGGGAGGTTAGACAATGCTTGAGTCATGTTTGGGTGCCTAGTAGAGTGCCTATACTTTGACAGTAAAATCACACTGGAAGCAGTAGATATGGATGAGCAATATTTGTGCCTTACACCTTAAATGACTCCAGACTTCAGGTGAGCATGAAACAAGAACTTTCAGATAATTTACAAACTGAGTCTCGTTACCACATTATCAAATGTTGAATTATGAAGTTCAGGCAATTATGTGCTGGAGGAGTTTAGAGCAATGAAAGCAGAGTTTAGGTGAGCTGGAAAAACTTGATGAAAGACATGGGACTTGATTTGAATGATAGAATATGTAGGGGGAAATGATGTGGAAATGTCTTCCAGTTGCCTGGAATTCAAGGGTCTCCCCATTTTCATGCCAACATGCTTTTGTAGCTTTATACTATTATATTTATAGCTTTTTCTATACCCTTACATGTACTCTATGTTCTATGTTCCAGATAAACTAGGGCTATTTATCATTTTTGTATATACATAATCCATGCTTTACTGATCCTGTTCTGCTGCTGACAACATATTCTCTTCCTAGAATGTCTTAGAGTCAGTGACTCAGCAAGCATTTATTAAGAACCTTTAATATATCAGTTACTGTGTTTTGTGCTGGAGATATAAATGCTAAAAAAATGAAACTGTCCCTACTCTTACAATTAAGATACAGGAGTAGCTGGATTGCATAGCAGTTAAGAGTGCTAGGCTGGGATTAGGACCTGAACTAAAATCTGTCCTCAACCACTTATTAACTGTGTGATCCTAGGTAAGTCATGTAACTCTGTTTGCCTCAGGTTTCTCATCTGTAAAATGATCTGGAGAAGAAAATGGCAATACACTACAGTATCTTTGCCAAGAAAGCCCCAAATGGGGTTGCTAAGAATTGGACATGACTAAAAAATGACTGAACAAAAAAGTTAAACATAAGATAATTTGAGAGAGAGAGCATTAGCAGTTGGAGAGATCAGGAAAAGCTTCACCTTTTGCTGTTAATCTGCCAATCCTGTAAAAGTTAAATCAAATGTTGCCTTCTAAAGATCTCTCCTGAACACCCCATTTCACATCATATTTTTTTATGCATTTATCATATATTATTTGGTATTGTGGTTTTTTGTGTTTTCTATCACATTCCGGTACCATCCTGTAAATTCTATGAAAGTAGGGCTTTTTTCCTAGTGTCTAACAGTAAGTATTTTGCTGGCAGTGCACAATTCAATGCTTATTGAACTATGTTGCTTACATTTCAAGTGATAATAGCCTGAGCACAATCCAGATGTTAAGCTGGGTATATAATGTGTGAGATCCAGGACCTTTGCCTCTTCTGTGTCTATTCTCATACCACTGGATCCATTTGATCTTTATAATTTAAGATTTTCTGAATCTCCTTCTTCTATTCCCCCCATGATAAATCTTGTAATGACTCTAAGCCTCAGTTTCTCCTTTTAAAACAAGAGATTGTAGTGGCAAGAAACTGGAAACTGAGTGGATGCCTATCGATTGGAGAATGGCTGAATAAATTATAGTATATGAATGCTTTGGAATACTATTGTTCTGTAAGAAACAACCAGCAGGTTGATTTCAGAGAGGCTTGGAGAGACCTACATGAACTGATGCTAAGTGAAATGAGCAGAACCAGGAGATCATTATACATGGCAACAATAAGAGTATATGACAATCAATTCTGATGGACATAGCTCTCTTCAACATTGAAATGATTCAAACCAATTCCACTTGTGCAGTGATGAAGAGAGCCATCTACACCCAGAGAGAGAACCATGGGAACAGTGTGTGGAACACAACATAGCATTCTTACTCTCTCTGTTATTTGCTTGCATTTTATTTTCTTTCTCAGTTTTTCTTTTCCTTCATTCTTGAACTGATTTTTCTTGTGCAACAAGATAACTGTGCAAATATGTATACATATATTGGATCTAACATGTATTTTAACATTTTTAACTTATATTAGACTACTTGATAGCTGGGGGAGAAGGTGGGGGGGAAGGAGGGAAAATTTTGGAACAAAAGGTTATTCAAGGGTCAATGTTGGAAAAATTACTCATGCATATGCTTTGTAAATAAAAAGCTTAAAAAAAAAGAAAAGATTGGATTTTACTGAACATCATACTGAACATCATATCTTGTAAAGTTGTGTTGAAATAATTCCTTTGACTAATCCTCACTTCCACAAACATACTTCCTTTTTAAATTCTTTGTTCAAGAGAATGTCTCTTAGGAGAAGGGATGTGTTTGGAAATGAAAATAATAGCAATATCATTTTAAAAATTAAGCTCAATGGCTAATTGAATAAGATGATCCCTAAGATCCCTTCTAATGCTCTCTTTCTTAAAGTTCTAAAGAAGAGAGGGAGTTTGAGCAGTATCTTGAAGTTTTGGAGAGGGAAGAATATGGCTTTTCAATCTGTTTTCTGAACACACTACAAAATAGTGGGGAGATGTGTAGTCATATTAGATGGCAAATGTAAATTCCTTTCAATTTGTGGCCATACCTCCTAGTGTCCCAGAAGTCTCTGCCACAGACTGTAAGAAACAACTGGACAAGTAGAACTTTTTCCTGACCCACAAGGGATGGAGTAGGGAAATGGAATAGAATGTAGAAATTAGTATTGTTATGTATGAAGTACATTAATCAGTTTTCATTTGTCAATATTTGATTTTTTTCTGATGCTTTGGATGTGGACAAGTAAATCCCAGAAGCTCAATCCCCTTTATATACAGGACCACTCACAATCTCCTTCCTACTTGTTTCATTATTATCTCTGGAACCGTAAGCATGAGCAGATCTTAAAGAGTTTCTTGAGAGTTAAAACAAACAAAAGTGTTTTTGTTTTTAGAAACAAATCCATCCACTAGCAAAGATTTAATTTTCATCCAACTGTCACTTCCTCCATAAAAACTTTCCAGTACACTCAGGCCCATCCTCACTCTTCCCCTGAGCTCTTGTGTTATTTTTTACTATCTGTCCCTTATTTGGTACTTTATCAAGTACCATTTTGAGTTATAATTAAATTATGTTATATATAAAAGTGCTATATAGTGATGTAGTTTTCCCTTTAAATCAAGGGTTTTTTACCTTGGGCTTGGTGAATCTTCTAGTCTAATATTTTGATGTCTGTATTTCAATGTAATTTCTTTCCTTTGTAATCCAATTTTATGCATTTTAAAATATTATTCTTAGAAGAGTTCACCAGACTGTCAAAGTGGTCCATGATGCATAAAAGGTTTAAGAACCCAGATGTTAAGGACCTTGAGGACAGCAGGCAGTTTTCCTGTTTCACCAGCTTCTTCTCTAATTATGTGACACACACACACACACATCCAGGCAGATTTCCTAATCTCTCTCAGGTTTCTGCATCTATAATTGAAAATTAGACTTAACTGTACCTACCTTATAGGGTGGTTATAAGAGAAATACTTTATAAGCCATAAAGAGCTATAAGAATGGGAACTGGTTTTTATAACTATGGCTATTAAGATATCATAAATGGGAACTAAAATTTTGTAGAGGGTTATTTCTATTAAAGTCCCACCCTGGAATTTCATCCTGGCCCACAGGTGACCTCAGGTTCTCCAAGGGGATCCTAGCAGGATGCAGGTGTTCACCGATCTCTAAGTACTGGATGGGTTTCAGGAATGAACATAATTCAATGAATTATGTGCATATGTGCATGTCACCCCTGAATCAGTTTTGCTAAGTTTAGAGAAGCTTATTACCGGAGGATTGGTCACTAAATGATGACTATTTTTGGTCCACTCTACTTGGAAATAGGCTATATAGGCATAGAGAGACTGTGATTTGTATCAATAGTGGGACTACTACCATAGATGAAATCATGAGTCCATGAAGTAACGAAGGATCATCATTCTCATAGCTTTTCCTAGTTCAACTTTGTCTTTCATTATATATAGTATAATATTGAGCCTGAATTGGGACCACAGTAAATATTCATAGTCATAGATCCAAGGGATGGTAGAGCTCAAAATCATATCATTGATTAGGCCAACTTCTGGATACTTAATGGGATTCACTGAATTGCCCCTCAGAGATCTTCTATGCCCTTTCATAGATGTGGAAAGTTTCCTCATGTGTGTTTTATTTGTTCATTTTTTTTTAATTATTGAAGAAATAGCTAAAAAGAGGGGATATGACTTGTTAAAAGTCATAACGTGTGTGTGTGTGTGTGTGTGTGTGTGTGTGTGTGTAGATATAGACATAAAAATATAAGACTAGAACCCAGATCTCCTAATTCTTGGTGTAGTACATTTCAAGAGTACCACGGTATTTTCTATTGTTAAACTGAAAACCTATCAGGGAAGTTGTCTAGGAGGCTTGGGACACCAGGCTTTAGGCTGATCAGACAGTAAGGTTTTAGAGGGTCAGGTTTGGCGCTGGGGATGAGAGGGAGGGAGGTATAGGGGGAGGAGCAGCAGATAAAAGCCAACCAGCCTGCTGAAAGAATAGCAGTCTTAGAACAAGCCAGCTTAGAAAGGCTTCCTCCGCCTCCCATTCAGCTGCCTCTGCTTCAGAACCTGGACAGGCTGCTAATAGGAGTTAAGGAGGATTCATTGGGCTGGGATAAGGGGCAGGAAACACCTTTGCATTAGAGCTGGTACATGAAGAGTCTAGAATGCATTAACTGGGAAAGATAGAAAGGATTTGGTTGGGGGGGGGAACTTTTCAGCTAGAAGTTAGTGTCTGTAGCTGACTAGAGGAGAAGGACTGGAGGGGGGAATAATGCATCAGATGAAAGAAAGAGATTCTGAGGGAACCAGCCATCAAAACTTCTCTATTGCTAAATAGGAATCCTCTTGGACATATGTGGTAGCTGCTATCCCAAGCTGAATAAGAGGCTGAAAGACTTTTAGTGTCCAATTATCACAGTAGTCTCTTCTATGCAAAACACAGGCATTAGTCTTAGAACATCTTCCATGCAAAATGCAGGAATCTGTAACACAAGATATCCTAGCATGACTTTCCATAAATGGCTCTTCAGTGTCCAAAGGTAATAAATGGTGTTTTTATAACCTTTTAGGAGCCTATGCTTGGGTACACAGTGAAAATGATACTGTAAGCACATCAGCCCCCAGGTTGTAAAGACCTCCTCTTCTTAATTTTTATTTTTCTGGACACTACTTTATCTCTAAAGCACTTCCTATTTACTTTTAATAGCTGTTCAGATATTTCTGTCATTGTCTGTGACTGGCTCCTTCATCCTCCTCCATCTTCCTCTCCTCCCTTCCTCCTTTCCTCCTTTCCTCCTTTCTTCCCTCCTCTGTCTTACTCTGTCTCCCCCATCTCTGTTGTCTGTCTATTTCTTCTCTAGTCCTCCTAAAGTACTGTATGTCTTGCTTAGAATTGACAAGAATGTATTAAATATGTATTCCAGGCACTGATTGAGGGAAATTGATGATCTTATGGGGCTTGTTCTCTCTTGGGTCACATGGTAATATTGCCCCCTGGGTTAAATTCAGACAGTAAACAAGGATCTCAGAGCTCATTCATGCCGAGCATTTCTTCAAATGGCAGAAAATGGTCCTGGAAGTTATAGACTTAGAGACAGGCATAGTTGCTGTAGTGAGGGCAGACTTACATGATAGTAGGCTTAAATGACAATAGAAGTCATTTAGGCCCACTCCCCAATTTTATCTGTAAGAACATTCACTCCCCAGAAATGGAAGTGACTTACTCCAAATCACACAGCTGTACAATGGCAGAGCTAAGACAAGAACTTAGGTTTCCTAATGGCAATTGCAATATTCTTTACATCATTCTACATAACACAGTTCCTGGAGTTGTTCCTAAGACTTTACCAACATAGATTGCCTTACAAAATTATGATTGTCCTCTACTCTTCAGCCTCTTTTAAATACTTTGTAATTATATTCATCTTGTCTTTGACCAGGGTGAAATTATGTTTGTGGAGCCTTCTGAGACTTACAGTGTGTGTGTGTGTGTGTGTGTGTGTGTGTGTGTGTGTGTGTGTGAGAGAGAGAGAGAGAGAGAGAGAGAGAGAGAGAGAGAGAGAGATGGAGACAGAAACAGAGACACAGAGGCAGATACAGAGATAGAGATAGAAACAGAGACACAGAGGACAAAGACAGAGAGAAGTAGACATACACATAGAGACAGAGCTAGAGAGACAGGAGACAGAGAGACAGACACACATATAGACAGAGACAGACAGACAAACAGAGAGATAGAGTATTTGAAATGTAGTGGAGAGGGAAGACCAATGATGACATTGATTTATTAGTCCTTTTGGTAAGTGTAGCATTTTTGGTTCTGTGGGACTAGGAATTATAGTAGTATCATGATGCTGTCAAAAACCATTGATCCAGTCATTTGGCACCTCAACCATATCCTGACCAGCCTGGGGAGATTCCTGAGCTCCGAAGCAACACTCTCTTTAGTCTTAGTGATATAATTATATGAAGAGTTCACTGGTTTAGAAAGCACAGGGACACATCTATTGCTGTAATCTGTTATATTGTGAAACTATATCCCAAATACCAGATCAGGACAGAGTATCAATAATCAGAATCATCTACTGAACAACAAAAGATCTCTCAGGTCTCTGCTAGGGTTTGCAAAAAGTGTAGAGAAATAGACAATGAGTTGGTAAATATATATGAAATTATAGTATAAGTAGGGAGAGAAACTGTATGCATATGAAGTAGTTTGGCAGTTTTACAGGAAATGCTCCAAGGTAGGGTAGGATGAAGTGTCCAAAGAATGGAATAGACCTGCAAATAATAGTATTATCTTAAACATTTGATCACTTAATTTAATTTGATTATTATTTAGTGCTGTGAATTCAGAGAAGAGAAAATTCAGAGGATTGCTTTAAGAAAGTTTAATATGGTAAGTTTGGGGCTCAATTTTTTTTTAAACACAATGTGTAGTATTTGTTATGTAGGCTTTATTTTTGTATTAAAGCTTTTTTCCCAAGTTCTGTGCATGAATAATTCTTCAGCATTAACCCTTGCAAAATCTTGCATTCCAATTTCCCCCCCTTCCCCCATCCCCTCCTCTAGATGGCAAATAGTCCAATATATGTTAAACATGATAGAAATATATGTTCAATAAATGTTATATGCATACTTATTTATACAATTATCTTGTTGCACAAGAAAAATCAAAGCAGAAAAAAACTAGAAAGAAAATGAAATGCAAGCAAAGAACAACAAAAAGAGTGAAAATGCTATGTTGTGAACCATACTCACTTCCCACAGTCCTTTCTCTGGGTGTAGATGGCTCTCTTCATCACAAGATCATTGGAACTGCTCTAAATCATCTCCTTGTTGAAGAGAGCCATGTCCATCAGAACTGATTATCATATAATCTTGTTGTTACCATGTACAATGATCTCCTGGTTCTGCTCATTTCACTTAGCATCAGTTCATGTAAGGCTCTCCAAGCCTTTCTGAAATCATCCTGCTGATCATTTCTTACAGAACAATAATATTCCATAACTTATTCAGCCATTCTCCAGCTGATGGGTATCCATCCACTCAGTTTCCAGTTTCTTACTACTACAAAAAGGGCTGACACAAACATTTTTGCACATGTGGCTCCCATTCCCTCCTTTAAGATCTCTTTGGGACATAAACTCAATAGAAACACTGCTGGATCAAAGAATATGCACAGTTTGATAACTCTTTGAGCCTAGTTCCAAATTATTGAGTGCAATTCTTAATCATAGGTGGGAGTGATTTTTTTTGTTTATAAAATAATTTAGTATGCCCTTAACTGTGAACAAAATTAAGCCAAACAAATGTCTTGCAACCATTTACTTTAAATTAATTTCTTTATACAATATATCTCTAAAAATACTAGTTACAATCTCTGAATCTCTCTCCATTCTGGTTACTCATTTCTGTATTTAGAGATACTGTTTCCTTTTGAGTAATCTTAATCATTGTGTAAATTACCTGGTGTTGCTTTCTTTATTTTGTATTACTTCTTGTGATTGAAGATTACTCTTTGTTATCAGAGAGACAGAATAGTATGTAGTGGATAGGGATTTGGTCACAGAATCATGAAGACCTGGGTTCACATAATTCTGGAGATAACGGAACCACTGAAGTTTACTAATAAGAATGATGATAGTCAGGCTTAAATTTTAGGAAAATCACTTCAGTATCTGAGTGGAGGATGAATCATTGTATGGTGACACTTGAAGCAGAAAGACTAAAAGACTTACAGTTGTTTAGATGACCGTAACTAAGACATAAACTAAGATTGTAATCATATGAGTGAAGGAAAGAAAATACATATACAAGACTTCCTCTTCTACAAAATGGAAAAAAAAAGTCCTCACCTAGCTATCTTTTGGATAGATGCTCTTCAGAGCATCCAATGAGATAATAAAAAGAAGAGGACTTTAGAAGGGGAAAGTATTATATGAATCTGAATCATGATTCCTTTTCTTAGTTCTAGTTGTATGGCCTGTGAGAAATAGTGGAAGAGCTTAGGGATGCTTAGACTAAAGAAGGGAACTAGGAAAGGAGATTGATGTCTTTAGATACTTGAAAGATACTTGAAAGACTGTCTTGTAGAAGAGAAATAAACTATAATTCTCTCTAGTTCTAGATGGGGCATGAAGATTAGTGGGCAAATATTAGGAGAAGGCAGAATTTATTCCTAATTAGAGCCAACCACTGGTGGAATGAATTCACTTCCAAAATAAGGGTGTCCCTATGACAGGAGGGCATTCAAGAAGAGGTAATGACTGGATGATTATTTGTGTTTTAGAAGGAATTGTGTTTTAGAAGGAATTCTGGTGAGACCTTGTACTTGAACTTCCTCTCAAGTCTTTGATTCTATCTTTCTAAGCCCCTTGTTTTTGCATTTGCTGTTTCAACTCTCCGTAATAAGATTTGAAAGAGTTCTATGATTGCAAAGTATAGAATGTCCTTCTCCATTAGGATCTGGCCTTTTTCTTATTTTATTAAATATTTTTATTTACAAAATATATGTATGGATAGGTTTTCAACACTGACCCTTACAAAACCTTCTATTCCAAATTTTCCCTTCCTTTCCCCTACCTCCTCCTCTAGAAGGCAGGTAGTCCAATGTATGTTAAAATATATGTTAAATTCAATATATGTATACATATGTATACATACATATACAAGTTATCTTGCTGTACAAGAAAAATCATATCAAGAAGGGGGAAAAAAACCTAAGAAAGAAAACAACAACAGAAAAAAATGAAAAAATGAAAATTCTATGTTTTGGTCCATACTCAGTTCCCACAGTCCTTTCTCTGGGTGTAGATGGCTCCCTTCATCACTTCATCCATCAATTGGAACTAGTTTGAATCATTGTTGTAGAGAGCCATATCCATCAGAATTGATCATCCTATAGTTTTGCTGTTGCCTGGCCTTTTTTAATCCCAAACATTCACCAATAAGCAACCAGCTAATACTTACTAATTGATGAACAGATTCCCTGATCCAACCTCTTTCTAGCTCATTTGTACCATGTAGAATGAAACTACTTTATAATTGGAGTATATACAGAGTAGCTTCTATTGGATGGGGAGATTTATTTTTCCATTTATTTTGCTCAGGCTGGTTTCACCATCTCACCCCTTTCCTTAGGAAGAGAAAGGAGTTATTTACTGAGAAAGAAGTTATTTAGCTTTTGTGTTGCAATCTGCCTTAGATCCATACTTTGAGAACTAGGGGGAAAATATGTCCTTTAGAAACTTTGAGAGTTGAGACATGAACCACTGTACCAGCTAAGAAAAGACAGTGATTCTTTTCAGTACCTCAAGATACTTGATGATGGATAGGTGAGAAGAAGTAACTTTCTTACAAGTTCGTTCCTTTCAATCCACTGGTCAGCTCATTCACTGAAATATGCATTGTGTTTTATATACTGAGGAAGATTAAAACAAAAGCAGAAATGAAAATGTGCCCTTGTTTTCCAAGAATATAGTTGCAGAGGCAAGGTACAGGCATATAAAACTAAATACAAAATAGCATTTGATTAAACATAAAAAATGAGGAATACAGAGAATAAGTATTGTTGTTTTATACTTTGTATCCTAAGTGCCTGGTGCCTAGCAGAAATTTAATGCTTTTTTGATTTATTTATTGGTTTGCGTTTAGAGGAAGAGATCACTGTGCTCTGAGATAACCAAATAAATTTTCAGAACATGGTGCTTAGCACATGGAGAGAAAAAGAGAAAGGGGGTCATTGTGGGATGTGAACATCTTGAGGAAGTAAAAAAAAATGATCTGAATAATGTGCTGGTAAGACATTATTAAGAATATTGACCATATGAAATTGAATGTTGGTTCCAGAGAATCCATGTGAGAGCTAAGATTGCTAACCCTAAAATAACAGACCACTTCCTTGTCTTCCTAAGAGGAGTGGCTTTTATTTTGGTGAAGCCAAACTTTTTTTTTTTTTTTTGATCATTCTGTCTGGAAAACAGAACATGATATTTTCTTGAGCACATGTGGAATAATAATAATTTTGTGTGGGTTGTTATTGGCAGTGTCTGGCTTACCATAAAGGGAGTGTGAATCCCTGGGTTTAAATACCACTTCTATCACTGTCAAAGTGTCAATGTTACCTTTGTGTCAATCCATTAGTGTTGCTTGTGTCACATTGAAAAGACATACCTCTCAGGGCCTCAATTTCCTGATTTTTTTAAAATTGAGAGAGCTGAGCTAGATGATCCCTCAGGTCCCTTACAGCTCTAAATTGATGATAACTAATGCATTTTTACAAATGAATCAAAATATATCCATATTATACCAAAATCTCTAACATAGTAAATGCTTGTAGTTAGGTCATATAAATAAAAAATAATTTACCTTTCCCTAGATCCTTATGAGTTATTCATTAGAGTAGATTGCTACCTACACAAAACATCAAGTATACTCTCAATCCTAGAGTGGGGCATTAGTTACTCAAAATCAGATAGTACTTCATAAGATAACAAGGAATAAACATCCCCCCCTCCCCTGTGTGTGTGTGTGTGTGTGTGTGTTGCAGTTAATATTAATGAATGTGTAACATTTTCCATTCCATTCCATCTGGGGGGAGGGGTCCCTAACATAACAGTAACAGGTTTTTTTCCCCCATGTTTTCTAGCAATTCTAGATTTAGCAATACATATTGCATAAGTAAATAAATACAGGTACACTTTTGTTTTTAACAAGACCAGATGATATTTGTCTTATTCTACAACCCCATGTTATGTTGCAGAAGATATTTCTATTTTGGCAAAGACTTACATCTTGCAATTAATCTAATTCCATCCCTTTGTACTAGTTAGGATTTCCTATGGCCCAGGGTGAGGAGGTGTCTCAAATCTTGCCCCAGTAATCTCAGCCCCCTTTTCCAGGGGGCCTGAGGAGGCCTGTGGAATTATCCTGATGCTCTATGGATCAGAGAAATTTTATCCCACAAGAAAAGATTTCTTTAGCTTGTAGAAGAGAAGATGAAAGAAGGAAGAGAGTTGTCATAGAAGTGATTTTATTGACTAATAGAATACTCATGGTGAAAGGAATCTCAAAGATTCATCAGCCCAGATATTTCAAAGTTGAACTGGGAACGGCTTTCATGGCACTCCCAAAGTACTGCCTGAGCCACATTAAAATTGTAATTGGGAAATGTTGAACCAAATAAATAAAAATACCACGCAACATAGATAATGTCAATTTGTGGTTTTCTAAGTAAGTCAATATGTAGCCTTCAAGAATGCATTTTTATTTGAGTTTGAACTCACCACTGTAAACTAATTATTTCTGTCCTTCTATTGTGCCCAAAATGTGCCCCAAAGCACACAAGTAGCAAATCTAACTTTAGAATTCAAGTCTCCTGATTGGTTTTTCTAGTACATCATCATGCTGGCATGTTTACAACCAGGTATATCTGTATACAGATTTATTTTTATTTGGTAGAAAATGTCAGTTAATGGTGATTATTCACTACTGGGTTTTTAATAACAGTTGTGGCTGTAATAAACAGTCATTTATTATTCCTTATGCTAACCTTCATTAAAGTTCCATTCAGATGCCTTAACTTAACTTTGAAGATAGCTCTGAATAGTTTAAAGTTATGCCAATAAAATAAAAAACCTGACAAGTCCTACCAAGCTGTCATGTGGGAAGCACAGGGACCTATAACATATTGTTTAGCTGCTGGTCCAGATGAGTTCAGTTAAATTCCAGGGGGACTCATCATGACAAGGATGATGGTCAAGTGATAGACTTTTTTGGTCAGAGTAGCTCATGATATAGAAACCATAAACAAAGGTATTTTGATGTTGTATTGTTGGAGGGTTTACTCATGGAAATGAAATCATAATGTATTTTCTCTTTTGTTATTGTTGTTAGTTTTATTTTGAAGAACTGAATTATATGCACCAGCCAAGATTATTTTACTTGCGACCATCTTCTCTCCCTTCCCATCCCAAAACTTTTGGAATTCCTGTCTCTGACATATTGCTTATATCTTTGCATTATAACTATTCTCTCTAAGAAAGAAGGATGGAGTATTTTTCCCTCTTCCTTCCCTTGCCTTCCTCTTTCCTTTCTTTTCTCACCAATGTCATTTCCCCTCCCTTCATTCCTCTCAGTGCTTCCTTGTCAAATTTTACTTACTCTCCAAAGGTCAGCTTAAATCCCACTTCATCTACGAAGCCTTCCTTAATAACCTACCCCAGTTGAAATATTACTGCTCTATACTCTTTCATCTTGGGTCCTACTTGATAGGTCCATGAAGGTGTTTAAACTCAACTCTCTACTGTATATAGGCCCAAAGCACCTGACTAGGCCATAAGGTAATGCTTCATATTCCTTTAAGTCATTTGTACTGGTTGTCTTTTTAATCCACTAAGAGCACTCCAGTCCCTCAGTTCCTTCCTCCTTTTAGTTCTGTGCTCAGTAATAACATCAATACACTTCTCTCTCTCTCTCTCTCTCTCTCTCTCTCTCTCTCTCTCTTCCTTTCTCTCTCTCTCTCTCTCTCTCTCTCTCTCTCTCTCTCTCTCTCTCTCTCTCTCACACACACACACACACACACACACACACACCCCTTTCGATGGCTACCAATCCCATATATGTATCTTGTTTCACATGTTTATTTGTGGCACTATACTCTAGCATAGTACCTAACATAAGTGCCAAATAAATATTGGTTGGTTTCTTTCCCCCATTATCCCAATTCTTAACTCAACCCTCACTCATATTATCTCACCTTGAACTCCTCTATATTTGTCTCTTATACACTGCATATAGCATTTTGTGTTTAGTTTTGTATTAGTAGTTTTTATTGTTATTACCTTCTCCTGTTAGCATGATACTAATGTGGTGTAGTGATTAGAGAGCTGACCTTGGAATCAGAAAGATCACATCTTAATCAAGGGATAGACTATATATACAGATAAGACTAGTATAAGTTAGAATATGGTTAGATGTAGAAACATAAAAACAAAATGCCATGAAGGATTCAATGGAGAGAATAATTTGTAGCTGAGGGTACTAGTTCCATTTATTTGGGTCTTGAAGGAAAAGGATTTCAGCAGGCAAAGATGTAAAGAAAGCCAGTTCCAAAGATGGGATAACCTGCAAGACTATAGGAAGGCCAACAACAATACTATACGACGATCAGTTCTAATGGACATATCCCTATTCAACAATGAGATGAACCAAATCAGTTCCAATAGAGCAGTAATGAACTGAACCAGCTACACCCAGGGAAAGAACTCTGGGAGATGATTATGAACCACTACATAGAACTCCCAATCCCTCTATTTTTGTCCACCTGCATTTTTTATTTCCTTCACAGGCTAATTGTATACTATTTCAAAGTCCGATTCTTTTTGTACATCAAAATAACTGTTTGGACATGCATACATATATTGTATTTAATTTATACTTCAACATATTTAACATGTATTGGGCAACCTACCATCTGAAGGAAGGGTTGAGGGGAAGGAGGGGAAAAGTTGGAACAAAAGGTTTTGCAATTGTCAATACTGAAAAATTATCCATGCATATATCTTGTAAATAAAAAGCTATAATATAATAAAAAAAGAAAAAAGAAAAGTAGTATTAGAAAAAAAAAGAATATAGGAAGGCTAAAGAGGGCAAGGTGAAATCAGAAAAAAAGCCAGTAGTATATCTGGGTTGGATCTTAAGATTATGAAAGAGAACAGTGAGAAATATGGCTGGAAAGTAGGTCACAGCTACTTTGAGAAGGGCCTTGAATACCATGCTAAGGAGTTTAAGAAATGGAGAGTCATTGAAAGCTTGGGTCAAGAAGTTAAGTAATGTGATCTGCATACATATTCTTATTTTGGCTGCAGAAGAGGGTGGACTGGAATGGAGAGAGACCAGAGGCAGGAAGACCAGTGTCAGGGTATTCACCCAGTCTAGAGGGTAATGTGGATTTAAGGTAAACCGACTGGAATTTAAGTGGAGAAGGGACAAATAGGTGGAGTGAATATGGCAGTAGATTTGGAAGGAGCTAGCTATTTTACTATGTAATTGGTGAAGAGGAATGCAGTAGGAAAAGTTAAAGAGGGTGCCAGGATTATGGAAAAATGATAAGAGTGGAAGAGGATTAAAAAAGTAGAGAGAATCAAAATGCCTTTGGGCTAAGTATCTATACCACAGGAACCAGAATCCCCAATGAATGCTTTAGGGAGAGAAAGGAACAAGGGAATTCATTTTATTTTAGTGCCTACTATGTGCCAGATAGGGGCAGCTTGAGGGCTTAGTAAATAGAGCACTGAGCCTGGAGGCAGGAAGGTCTGAATTTAAATCCAGTCTCAGACAATAGGAGTGACCCTGTCACTTAATGTCAGTCTTATATTGAGAAGGAAATGGGAAACCACTCCAGTATCTTTATCAAAAACAAACAAACAAACAAACAAAAAAACCTCAGTGAGTTTCATAGTCCTCAGCTTTAGGAAGGTGTGGATAGGACTGAACAACCACAGCAAAGTGTCAACTAATTGCTAAACACGTTATACAGATTTCATCTTATTATGATTCCTATTGAGTTGGGGGGAAACTGAGTTAGGCCAAGGTTAAATGACTTGCCTAAGGTCACATAGGTAGTGAATGAAACTGGATTTGAATTCACTAATCCAGTTAGCTCTCTCTGAAATAGAGCTGTCTTTACCTAGCATGTTATTTAGTTGTGTCTGACTCTGTGACCCCACTTGGGATTTTCTTGGCAGGGATAGGGAGTGGTTTGTCATTTTCTTCTCCAACTCCTTTTACAGATGAGGAAACCTAGGCAGGCAAAGTTAAGTGGCTTGACTAGGATCATAGAGCTAGAAAGTATCTGAGATCAGGTTTGAACTCAGGGAGACAGATCTTCCTAACTCCAGACTTGTCACTTTTATCTAATGCAACACCTGCTGCTCTTATCTAGCACAAAACAGTCTTTTTCCTTGGTTCTTTTCAAAGAAAAAGAGATAAATCCCTGACCAAATAATCTTTCTTTGTCCAGTCTTGCTCATGGTCCTTCTGTGGTTAGGGTCACTTAGCAAGCCATTTCTGAGGAACAGTTTTCTGTATTTTACTCTTTAAAAAAATGCTCCATTTTAACTCACCTTCTTTCCATTTGGAGAAACTAGGGTTCTAGACGAATATATAACTGGCCCCAAGTCAGGCAGCAGGGTCTGCAACCAAATCTATTTACAGTATTCAGATTGATACCTCAACCACTTAAAAAAGTAACTGTGGCAGCTTGCAAAGTTAAAATGTAATGCAAAATAGGACAATTAGGCCTAAAACAACAGGGACAGGCTAAAGGAAGCAGAAGGAGTGGAAGCTAGAAGGTACCTGAAATGAGCTGATAATTACATTTGGCTCCAAGTTCCCTGGCAGCCGAGAGGAAAAAAAAAAAGAAAA